>NC_136911.1:286186-298686 GCF_949606895.1 Notothenia rossii
GGTACGCTTACCCCCAAAACATGTGTTTATTGTCTTAAATCAAGTCAAAGATATCTTGATAATCGCCCAGTTCTGTACGACTTTGTCTGCGCTTTTTGAGTTCTGAACATTTGAGTTTTTCTCCCAGAATATTTGAGTTTTTCTGGAGATTTAAATAAGAAATCTGGTGAATTTACGACTTTAAATGTTGCATATACCGCCATGTGCATAATCATACATTTCTAGAAGTTGAACGTCTCTTTGAAGACATTTAGAGAGTCTTTGAGCACGTCTCTTTGTGTTGCATTGCTTTGCGTTCTCTCTGTGGTCACTTCCTGTGTCCTTGTGGTCACTTCCTGTGTCCTTGATGACGTTTTGAGGCTTGTTTTGGTTGTTTTTCAATGCTTTGTGTCTCTTTTTGGATATTTAGTTTCTCTTCATAGACATGTTGAGGCTTAGTGCGGTCTTTTTGTGCCTTAAGGGTCGATTAGCGTCTCTTTTAGGACGTTTCAGGCCTCTTTTGGATTATTTTGTGCCTTTTCGTGGACATTCTTAGTCTCTTTTTAGTTGTTTTGTGAGTTTCCACCTATAAAGTCTCTTTCAGGCCAGTTTTAGATTATTTTGCGTCTTTTCGTGGACATTCTCAGTCTCTTTCTGGCCGTTTCCTGTGTCCTTGCTGACGTTTTGAGGCTTGATTTGGTTGTTTTTCGCTAAATGGTTGTTGAATGTCTCTTAAAGGACGTTTCGGACACTTTTATATGATTTTTGTGGCTTTTCGGTCGCTTTCTGGTTGTTTTGTGATATTTCTACTACAAAATATACATGAGCAATTCCTTCAAACTAAGGCTAATGGTGGGCTTTAACATGTCGAACCCTGTATCGACAGGATAAGCGCTAGCCTGGGTCATGCTACTGGTGTTTTGAACGGCTTTCCTTCACAGTTACTCAGAGTTTCAGTGACTCTCAGGGAGGATTACACATTACGTCTGACGCATCACTTCCTGTTTCCTCTCTCAGCTCTTTCGAACCCGATGACTCAGATATGTGTGACAGCGTTACTCATAGAAACACAAACACTCACTTCTCCTCCGTTCACAAAGTCCAGCACGAAGTAGAGCTTGTCCGCGGTCTGGAAGGAATAATGAAGTCCAACCAGGAAGGGATGTTTCACGTTCTTCAGAAGCACGTTGCGCTCCGCCATGATGTGCTTTTGCTGAATGGAGAGCAGAGTTCATTGATATACTCTGAAGCTGCTCTGTCCCTGCATTGAGATCCATTTCACTTGATATTGACTTTCTTTATTAAATATAAAAAACACACTTTGTCCCTGAATCATTCCTCAGTCTCTCTGAAGACTCTCCTCCACAGATACTCTGAAGTGTGACGGTGTAGAGTTACCTCTTTCCTGTTGAGGATGACCTTCTTCTGTAACACTTTGACGGCGTAGAACTTCTCGTCGTGCTTTCGTTTAGCGAGGAACACCTGGAAGAGGAAGAGAAGCTCGTTAACAAGAGGCTCGTTAAAGAGAAGCGCGTTAACCAGACTCTCACTTCCTGCGTGGGAATATCCCGACACAAAGAGAACCAGAACTGATGCTGCCACACAGAAAGCTGCCTCATGATAAAACTACTTTGAAGACGCATCAAGGATCAGAAATCATTCTTTTGTTGGAAAATAATCAAAGAAGCTCCCGGCGTTACAACAGCGAAGAGACGGAGCAGATAGAAGGCAGTACTAAAGTAGAGTATCAATAACGTGGATATGCAGCAGCAGCGTCATCGCGCCGGCATCTCATGTTTACGGTTTATAGATATTTGGGATAATGTGCTCCAGGGAAACAGAAAGTTAATCAGACTCTCACTTCCTGCGTGGGAATATCCCGACACATAGAGAACCAGAACTGATGCTACCACACAGAGAGCTGCCTAACGTGACGCAACAACAACAACAACAACAACAACAACAACAACATGTCAGACAAAAACAACAACAAACACATGTCAGACATCACGTTTCTGCAAAGATATCTCATAAAACGTGCTTTCTAGAGGATAAAACTACATTTAGGATGCTTTACAGAATCAGAAAGTAATACGGGAAATTCCCGTATTACTCTCTGATTCTGTAAGAAAGAAAGAAAGATAAAAGCCAATACTAAAAGTAGACTATCAATAAAGTGTATTCTGTGCATCGCAGTGTAGAGAAGCAGTTTATATATTTATATATATATGTATTTACTCTAAACAGAAAGTGCTTTTTATATTCACATACCTTCCCAAAACTCCCCTTTCCTATGACTTTCAGAAAGTCAAAGTCTGTGGGCTTGGCTCTGAAACACAAAAAGAAAACACATGAATGTACAAACAGAAATATATGCGGTTAAACACACTTTGTTAGCTTCGTGGTAAACATTAGGTGCTCGACGTGTATTTAAGTAAATATTAGCTGTTGTGCAGTCGCTGCATTACAGAGTAGGAAAGAGTGCGTAGATATAGATCTATAACGTCATCAGTGAGTTGAAATGCAGACAGAGAGTGGACAGGCGACTTACTGGGGGTTTCCAGAGGGTCCCAGGTTAATGTTTCTGGAGGTAGAGTTGCTCTGAAGACAAGGACATAATATAGATGAGTTTGGACTCTTACTGAGGCTTCTGTGTAGTTCCCCCTCTTCTTCAATCAGCGTTTCTGCGCACATGACTTCATGTTTATCTCCTTAAAAACAACCTTCCAGCAACAAATGAGAGTTCACCCCCTGTGCTCACTTCCTGAGTCCTAGCACTCTAGTCTTGGTTGTTTCTCAATGCTTTGTGTCTCCTCATAAAAAGTTTGAGTCTTAGTGTGGTCCTTTTGAGCCTTAATGGTCGTCTAGCGTCTCTTTGAGGACGGCTCAGGCCTCTTTTTGATTATTTGCATCTCGTCAGGGACAGTTTGTGTCTCTTTTGGGTCATTTCCTGTGTCCTTGTAGACGTTTGGGTTAGGGTTACCCAGATTATACACGTAGGGTAGCGGTCAAAGGGTTTTCTTTCAGGTGATTTCATTCATTTCTATCTGTATTTATTTTGAGTGCATTTAGACAGTTTCAAAGTTTCAAAGGAAGTCATTGATCTAAAGTGGTTAAAAAGGGACTCACCCTGTCGTCTTCGTCCTCAGAGGCGTCAGAAAAGTGCTGCATTTTGTCCATCAGCAGAAACTCCCTCACGTCTGGCCTGGAGATCAGGAATAAAGCAACATAATCATCAACATGTCCATCTGTTAGGTCCCTGAAGGCATCACTGCTGATACAAGGTCCCTGAAGGCATCACTGCTGATACAAGTCATTATATATTTCATATCAAGGCCTCACTGGTTGCAGAGCTGAGAGACGATCCTCTTGATGAACTCGTGCAGCCCGGCTCGTCTCTGCTTTATGAACTCTGCAGAACATTCAGATATGATTTAATACCAGAGAGATGCAACGTGCGATTAACGATCAATTTCTAGATAAAAGGTACATATTGAAAAATGTCTTGTTTTGTCAGTTTTAACAAACATATATTCAATTTATCATGATATCAAACAGAGAATCTCCAGCATGTTGAGGCTGGAAGCTGAATTTTAACACATGTCTTGTATTTAATGAGCAGTTTGTACATTATTATTCTATATTTCAGATTAGAGGACGAAATCCACTAAACACACGTTTTTAATGTTTGAACGCCTGTACGGTGGCACATACCGATGTATGGTGTACGGTACGATGGCACATACCGATGTACGGTACGATGGCACATACCGATGTACGATGGCACATACCGATGTACGGTACGATGGCACATACCGATGTACGATGGCACATACCGATGTACGATGGCACATACCAATGTATGGTACGATGGCACATACCAATGTACGATGGCACATACCGATGTACGATGGCACATACCAATGTACGGTACGATGGCACATACCGATGTACGATGGCACATACCGATGTACGATGGCACATACCGATATACGATGGCACATACCGATGTACGATGGCACATACCGATGTACGATGGCACATACCGATGTACGATGGCATATACCGATGTACGATGGCACATACCAATGTACGGTACGATGGCACATACCGATGTACGATGGCACATACCGATATACGATGGCACATACCGATGTACGATGGCACATACCGATGTACGGTACGATGGCACATACCGATGTACGATGGCACATACCGATGTACGATGGCACATACCGATGTACGATGGCACATACCGATGTACGGTACGATGGCACATACCGATGTACGGTACGATGGCACATACCAATGTACGATGGCACATACCGATGTACGGTACGATGGCACATACCGATGTACGGTACGATGAGACATACCAAGGTACGGTACGATGGCACATACCGATGTACGATGGCACATACCGATGTACGACGGCACATACCGATGTACGATGGCACATACCAAGGTACGGTACGATGGCACATACCGATGTACGACGGCACATACCGATGTACGATGTCACATACCGATATACGATGGCACATACCGATGTACGATGGCACATACCGATGTACAGTACGATGGCACATACCGACGTACGGTACGATGGCACATACCAATGTACGATGGCAAATACCGATGTACGGTACGATGGCACATACCGATGTACGGTACGATGAGACATACCAAGGTACGGTACGATGGCACATACCGATGTACGATGGCACATACCGATGTACGACGGCACATACCGATGTACGATGGCACATACCGATGTACGGTACGATGGCACATACCAATGTACGATGGCAAATACCGATGTACGGTACGATGAGACATACCAAGGTACGGTACGATGGCACATACCGATGTACGATGGCACATACCGATGTACGATGGCACATACCGATGTACGACGGCACATACCGATATACGATGGCACACACCGATGTACGGTACGATGGCACATACCAATGTACGATGGCACATACCGATGTACGGTACGATGGCACATACCGATGTACGGTACGATGAGACATACCAAGGTACGGTACGATGGCACATACCGATGTACGATGGCACATACCGATATACGATGGCACACACCGATGTACGGTACGATGGCACATACCAATGTACGATGGCACATACCGATGTACGGTACGATGGCACATACCGATGTACGGTACGATGAGACATACCAAGGTACGGTACGATGGCACATACCGATGTACGATGGCACATACCGATGTACGGTACGATGGCACATACCGATGTACGATGGCACATACCGATGTACGATGGCACATACCGATGTACGGTACGATGGCACATACCGATGTACGGTACGATGGCACATACCTATAATGCACGTGCAGGCAGTCAGCACTTTGAGACTCACCAGGTTCAAAATTGTCCCCAAAAATCCTCTTGGCGGGAATTTTCAAGTTCATAGCAGGAAACTGTTTCCGTAACTGCATGAGAGACAGGAAGTGATGTCAGAACTGTGTTCACGAGACTTTAATTAGTGTGTGTGTGTGTGTGTGTGTGTGTGTGTGTGACTCACTGTGTTGTAGAGTTTATCAAACTCTGCGTAGCGTCTGAACACGAACCATTCCTGCTGCCCCACGTTCACGATCACTTTGTACACCTGGGGGGTAAGAACAAAGAAGATCAGAACACTCACTCACTCACTCACTCACTCACTCACTCACTCACTCACTCACTCACTCACTCACTCACTCACACACTCACACACTCACACACTCACACACACACACACACACACACACACACACACACACACACACACACACACACACACACACACACACACACACACACACACACACACACACACACACACCAGTGTTGTAGTCAAGTCACCAATTCACGAGTCCAAGTCACTCTCGAGTCACCACTCTTCGAGTCTGAGTCCAAGTCCGAGTCGAGTCCGAGTCAACATTACCTGTTTTCGAGTCAAAGTCAAGTCCGAGTCACCTAAGAAGAGTCAAAGTCAAGTCCGAGTCACCTAAGAAGAGTCAAAGTCAAGTCACAAGTCTTCATGTATTAACCTTCGTGGATATACAGTATGTGTTGAAATGTAGCTGCTCCTCTACATTGCTTTCATCCTGTCATGTTATACTAATCTGTCTATTGAACTGCTGTGAAGCCAGTTTGGCTACAATTATTGTAATAGGTGCTAATATAAAGCTTATTACTAATATCAATATTATTACATATAAATAAACTATATTTAAAATGAGTTACCTTTTAGAGAAGTGATTATATTTGTATGCCAATATTTTTCCTATGGTAAAGTTTTCGTTTTGCACTTTTATTTTGATCGTAATAAGATCGGGACTCTTATTTTGAAGGAACTTTTACCGGTTAAATGGTTTACTGATAAAGATTGAGCCCCAGAAAGCACATGGCTACTTAGTATGCAAAATGACTCATTCTGCATGTTAAGTAGCCATGTGCTTTCCTGTTATCAGCTGAATCTTTATTTATTGATTAGATCACGTTACTCTGATGATAGTGTTCAAGACAGCCATGTCTGAACTCGATCCTTAGAGTAAAGTGTTACGGAGCCTTCTCTCCACATAACGAGTATGTTGCGCTGCTCTTTTCCAATGTGGAAGCAGAATGTGTGAAAGCATACAGCACGATGCGGGGTGTGTCTTATTCTGGCAATGTACTTCACCCCAAATAAAAGAACCCAATAAAAAGAGTTGTTAAATAATAGTGAAGTCACGTTGTAATAACAATAACTCATCTCTCTCTCGTTTTATTTTTCAGCTTTGCCAAAAGCCACTGTGTTGCCGAGTTCTCCAATATGGCGGACCATCTCGCACATGCGCACTGCAGATCGGGCAGAGCTGCAGATCGGGTAGTGACAAGCGGGGCCCAGTACGTGAACTCGCCTCACAGGTGGACACGCCAGGATAGAGGACATCGGACTCCAGAGAAAACTTGTTCAAGTCGAGTCCAAGTCCAAGTCACGTCAATCATTGCGCGAGTCGAGTCACGAGTCCCGAAAATCGGCACTCGAGTCAAGGACTCGAGTACTCCATCTCTCTCTCTCACACACACACACACACACACACACACACACACACACACACACACACACACACACACACACACACACACACACACACACACACACACACACACACACACACACACACACACACACACACACACACACACACACACACACACACACACACACACACACACACACACACACACACACACACACACACACACACACACACAGTTGAGTTTATTAGAAGTGGTTGATTTGTGCAAAACTGTCCAAGAAATGTATAAATATGTACTCGTTCTCTGACAACGTGTCTCCTCTAACTGTGCAGTCAGCATCGTATGAGCCGATGCAGAGTCCTCATCAGATAAGGATTCTACATCAAGTGTGTGAGGAATGGATCGTTGTTTGAGTCCTCGCCAGAGGAGACTTGCTGTAACCTGCAGAATGGGGATTGTGTTACCGTGAAGCGCTTCTTCTTGTCCCTCTGCTCATCGTGGCAGGGGATGCTGACGTTGGGGAGGCTCGGCTGATCCTCCATGTTGGATCAGAGAGAAGAGACCCTCCTCCTCAGACTGAGAGTTAGGAGAAGAACCTCCTCGTCATCTTGATTCTGCAGGACAGAGAACAGAGAAGTGAGAAACCTCTAAACTCGCGCCAGGTGCACGTCTTCACTCTTCACTCGCTGCTATTCAATCTGGCTTATTCTCTTCCAGACGCCTCGCTCTCTTTCTGGGTCTCTGCTGGAAGATAAGCCCCCTCTCTCCATCACCAGTGCTATCCACATGTTAGATAAGCCCCCCCCCTGGAGGAGAAGGGGGGAAAGCAGCACATTGTACTAATCGTGATAACATAACGGCATAACCAGAGGAGGAAACGTTGTTAACCTTTGAGACCCATCTGACTCAAAGACCCCCTGTAGAGAGTTTAAAAATACATTCTGACCGGAACAGGGGGGAATGTCAGCGACTCAGCGTGTGTGAGGTGAAGAGAGAGTGTGTGTGTGTGTGTGTGTGTGTGTGTGTGTGTGTGTGTGTGTGTGTGTGTGTGTGTTGTGGTAAAGAGAGAGAGTGTGTGTGTGGTAAAGAGAGAGAGTGTGTGTGTGTGTGTGTGTGTGTGTGTGTGTGTGTGTGTGTGTGTGTGTGTGTGTGTGTGTGTGTGTGTGTGTGTGTGTGTGTGTGTGTGTGTGTGTGTGTGTGTGTGTGTGTGTGTGTGTGTGTGTGTGTGTGTATGCTAAATAGGATGTGTGTGTCATGTGTTCCTCTACTGCGCTGAAAATGAAATTATTTTCGACAGTAAAAGTCTGATAAGTGATAAGTTGTTGGTGATGTTATCTCTCCACACACACACACACACACACACACACACACACACACACACACACACACACACACACACACACACACACACACACACACACACACACACACACACACACACACACACACACACACACACACACACACACACACACACACACACACACACACACACACACACACACACACACACACACACACACACACACACACACACACACACACACACGTTAGCTCTCTGAAGCTCTTTGTCTCATGAGACTCGTCCTTTGTGTGTTTTTCTCCCCTCTCTCTCTCTCTCTCTTCTGTTGGTTCAGAAACAGAGCCGGCTCTACTTTCTCCCACTGTGTGTTCCTGACCCTGAACGCATCCTGATTTGTGTGCGCTCACTTCACATCCCCTGATTTCTCTTTCATTTTCACACACACTGGTTTACATAAAGCCCAGAGACACAGAGTGTTTCCTGTAATAGTAAACTAAAGAAACTATAAATATAATTTTAAAATGTTTTTAACCTAATTAAGTACAAGACACACGGCTTCTGCTTTAAACTCACTTTCATTCAAACAAACCACAAAAACCCTCTTCCCTATCAGGTGTGTGTGCGTGTGCGTGTGCGTGTGCGTGTGCGTGTGCGCGTGTGTGTGTAGTGTGTGATTATTTCAGTTCAACACTCAGGTTTTCCCCGACACACACACACACACACACACACACACATGTTCCTGGTTATCTGACGTCATGAGTCCGACCAGCTTTTTAACATTCCTCACATAGTTCAGCTGAATCACCGTGAAGAGAGAGAGAGAGAGAGAGAGAGAGAGAGAGAGAGAGGGAGAGGGAAAGAGAGAGAGGGAGAGAGAGAGAGGGGGGAATGCTGCAACTCTCACACACACACTCTCACACACTCTCACACACTCTCACACACTCTCAGAGTTTGTAAAAAGGATAGAACGATATTCTCTTTAAGCACATTTCAGAGTTTGTTTCCCCCAAAAAGTCCAATATGTTGTTTTGAAGATGTTAAAATGCTTTATATTCTATCATCTATACGTAACGAAGCTCAACGAGTCAGAAAAGAAGAAGGATTCATGTTAAGCACATTTTCACCCAGACCCCCTTTCTGTCACTTGTGCTGACAGGCACTCTCACGCACTCCCACACACACATCAGAAATAACTCCTTCCTGCTCACACACTTCCAGAGAGGATGTTCCACATGCGTGTGTGTGTGTGCGTGCGTGCGTGCGTGCGTGAGTGCGTGTGTGTGTGTGGTCTCGTAGCGAGCGTGACAAAAGCAGCAGTCAGTCTACGATGTGAGATCAGGCGTGAACACTCTCGTAAAAATCTGAAATAGTAAATACAGAGAAACAGGAAAGTAGAGCTGCAGCGACACCATCCTGATCATTTAGACTGAAACGACGTGTGAGCCTCTCAAATGTGAATTTCAACACATTTGAAGATATCCCCATAACAGTGAGAAACTAAGACTGGCTTTTCCACTTCTTTCTGACTTTTTCCACCAAACCATGAATCAACAGTTGAATCCACGGTGAAATACTCAAAGCTAAAGACTGCCATTATAATCAGAAGCCTCTTAAATGTGTTTTCTCTGTTATATCACATTAAAGTGAACATATATGCACATTGAAAGACATTAGCTAACACACACACACACACACACACACACACACACACACACACACACACACACACACACACACACACACACACACACCACACACACACACACACACACCACACACACACACACACACACACACACACACACACACACACACTCTAAAGACTGTCTACTTGTCATGTGATGCAGCAGTGGTGTGTGTGTGTGTGTGTGTGTGTGTGTGTGTGTGTGTGTGTGTGTGTGTGTGTGTGTGTGTGTGTGTGTGTGTGTGTGTGTGTGTGTGTGTGTGTGTGTGTTAGAGGAAGTGCAGCTGCAGAAGTGAGAGGGGGTGAACTCAGTGCCCCCCCACCTCAGCATCTGTACACACACACACACACACACACACACACACACACACACACACACACACACACACACACACACACACACACACACACACACACACACACACACACACACACACACACACACACACACACACACACACTGAAATAGAAAATGTCTTGTTTTGTCAGAGAATATTCACTTTAATATAATATATAAGAGTCATTATTTAAGAGGCTGAAAACGACATTATTACATTAAAAAGACTCAATAATTATAGGTTTTTTTTCCACTGCTTGACATTTTCTCCCAGTATATATTTATATATGTGTAATAAAACCTGTTGAAGAGAAAAGCAACAGTTTGCTATGAGTCTCTGGTGTGTTAACTTAAAGTAAATAATGTTATTTAAAAAGATAAGAGTTATTTTCCCCAGCTGTTTACCTCTACTGTAAGTGTGGCTAATGCTAAGCTAACAGCAGCCCCAGGTGTTTCGGATGGACATCACGTACCTTTCTGTTTCTGACCCTGAATCCGGCCCACACACTCCAGAACCGGAACTAATCCAACATGTTCCCGGGTCTAGTTTCTGTCCGGAGACTTTAGGGATCCTCTCCTATCGAGTTGTCTGTTGTTAGTGTTGTTAGTCGCTGTGAAAAGAGAAGCAGGAAACATCAGCCTGTCCTCCTCCTGTAGAAAAGTTCCGATCTAATTTGTCACGGGACTTGAGTACTGCAACACCGTCAGGTCTGACACAATTGGAAGCAATACACAGGAGCACTTCCGGTAACACGTTTCGAAATAAAACAATGGAAAATCACCTTTTGTATTTTATTTATTTATTTCGAGCAGGAAAAATGAAAACAAGCGTGGAAATAATGTTAAATCACTCATAAATAATCGTATATATATATTATAACGCAATTTATCTTAGCTTTTAGAGTGCTTTTCTTATATTATTATCTCCTTTTAATATACTTATTGTTTATTTTAACAGTTAAAACGCGTACACTTACTTGCAGGTTGATTATTGGCAATTACCCTAATTATAACAATTAAAAATACTCTTATCTCTTATTAATTTTTTTAATTGACAAAACCTGTGCTTTTATTTTTGAAAAGTCCAGTAAGTGCTTCCGGTTTTGTTGTAGCTCTCTTTACCACAAACAGCTTCCAGAGTGTGGAATGACAGCATCGGGCTGTCAAACAGCGACCCCTACAGGCAGACAGGCGTCATGGGCATTATTGTAAAACACTACATACTTAATTAATTGCCTTAAATTAAATAAATACAAATACATGAATACGATTGTTAAATCATAGACTGTTTAATAATTTAAAAAACGATTCTAAGATTGTACAATAAAACATAATACTGATTAATTTTGATTGGCAAGTTATACTTTAATATCTCAGAGTTACAAGGTAATCATAATCATGGGCCTACTTTAAAAACAAAGACTAAATAAAATACTTCTTGTGCTGATATTAAGTACTACAGGCTATCTATATGTATCTCCCCATATTTATCCCTACAGACGCATTGCACCACGTGTTCCCCCTTAAAAGGCTCTTTCAACCTGCCTCCTTGGAGCTAATATAGTAATGATAATAATGATAAATAGTTATGTAACATGAGAACAATCAGGTAAATATTGTAATTCTGGCTGCATGTGCACGGTTTGTCCACAAGGTGTCAGCAGAGCACAGTTTAATGAGCTGCAGAGTGAACTGTGGCTACATAAGACCTAACTAGGAAACATTATTCTATTTATAACCTATTTTTACACCATTTCTATACCGGTTGTACACATGTTAAGACAATAGCAAGCCTTAGTCGTGAACTATGTTTAACATGATGCAATCATAGTTGATGTGGTAGTATAGAAAGTCTCAAATTGGCTCCAAATTGATGAACTACAACACCAAAATGACCTTGCATGTATTTATAAGCCACACAAATAGCATGATATACTATACTATAACAATGAAGCACCTCAAAAGGAGCCAATGTACATAACAATTACTTACTTCAATTATTTAGCAAAAATTATTTATTTATAAAAATTATATTTTTTACTTAAAATGCATTTTAAAACCAGGAGATGTATTATGCTATTTCTACTTTTGCTCAAATAAATTATATGTGTATTTTCCCACCAAATATAGTTTTATTTTATAAATAA
>NC_136911.1:303680-316180 GCF_949606895.1 Notothenia rossii
GGTGTATTTAGCTCTCTCTCTCTCAGGTGTGTATCAGGTGTATTTAGCTCTCTCTCTCTCAGGTGTGTATCAGGTGTATTTAGCTCTCTCTCTCAGGTGTGTATCAGGTGTATCTCAGGTGTGTATCAGGTGTATTTAGCTCTCTCAATCTCTCAGGTGTGTATCAGGTGTATTTAGCTCTCTCTCTCTCAGGTGTGTATCAGGTGTATTTAGCTCTCTCTCTCTCAGGTGTGTATCAGGTGTATTAAGCTCTCTCTCTCTCAGGTGTGTATCAGGTGTATTTAGCTCTCTCTCTCTCAGGTGTGTATCAGGTGTATTTAGCTCTCTCTCTCTCAGGTGTGTATCAGGTGTATTTAGCTCTCTCTCTCTTTCTCAGGTGTGTATCAGGTGTATTCAGCTCTCTCTCTCTCAGGTGTGTATCAGGTGTATTTAGCTCTCTCTCTCTCAGGTGTGTATCAGGTGTATTTAGCTCTCTCTCTCTCTCTCAGGTGTGTATCAGGTGTATTTAGCTCTCTCTCTCTCAGGTGTGTATCAGGTGTATTTAGCTCTCTCTCTCTCAGGTGTGTATCAGGTGTATTTAGCTCTCTCTCTCTCAGGTGTGTATCAGGTGTATTTAGCTCTCTCTCTCTCAGGTGTGTATCAGGTGTATTTAGCTCTCTCTCTCAGGTGTATCTCAGGTGTGTATCAGGTGTATTTAGTTCTCTCTCTCTCAGGTGTGTATCAGGTGTATTTAGCTCTCTCTCTCAGGTGTATCTCAGGTGTGTATCAGGTGTATTTAGCTCTCTCTCTCTCAGGTGTGTATCAGGTGTATTTAGCTCTCTCTCTCTCAGGTGTGTATCAGGTGTATTTAGCTCTCTCTCTCTCAGGTGTGTATCAGGTGTATTTAGCTCTCTCTCTCTCTCAGGTGTGTATCAGGTGTATTTAGCTCTCTCTCTCTCAGGTGTGTATCAGGTGTATTTAGCTCTCTCTCTCTCAGGTGTGTATCAGGTGTATTTAGCTCTCTCTCTCTCTCATGTGTGTATCAGGTGTATTTACCTCTCTCTCTCTCAGGTGTGTATCAGGTGTATTTACCTCTCTCTCTCTCAGGTGTATTTAGCTCTCTCTCTCAGGTGTATCTCAGGTGTGTATCAGGTGTATTTAGCTCTCTCTCTCAGGTGTGTATCAGGTGTATTTAGCTCTCTCTCTCTCAGGTGTGTATCAGGTGTATTTAGTTCTCTCTCTCTCAGGTGTGTATCAGGTGTATTTAGCTCTCTCTCTCAGGTGTATCTCAGGTGTATCTCAGGTGTGTATCAGGTGTATTTAGCTCTCTCTCTCAGGTGTATCTCAGGTGTATCTCAGGTGTGTATCAGGTGTATTTAGCTCTCTCTCTCAGGTGTATCTCAGGTGTGTATCAGGTGTATTTAGCTCTCTCTCTCAGGTGTATTTAGCTCTCTCTCTCAGGTGTATCTCAGGTGTGTATCAGGTGTATTTAGCTCTCTCTCTCAGGTGTATTTAGCTCTCTCTCTCAGGTGTATCTCAGGTGTGTATCAGGTGTATTTACCTCTCTCTCTCTCCCCAGGGCAGGACAGATGGTCAGTGTCAGCACCGCTGGCAGAAGGTTCTGAACCCTGAGCTGGTGAAAGGCCCGTGGACAAAGGAGGAGGATCAGAAGGTAAGAGGAGCTGGAGACTGTGTGTTGGGGGAAGGGGCTTTCTTTCTACCTCCACCCTAACAGGGAGGTGCTTCCCTCCAGAAGGTGTCCCGCTCCGTTGCGTCATCGTGATACACCGCAGGGATCCTTACACGGTTTGGTCCCTGTGAAAACAACCTGCTCAAAATGGGTTATCTATCTTGTTGCTGCTAACAAAATGACCCTTAGTCAATCAAGCTCTGTCCACATAACTCTAGAAGCATCACATGTAAGAGAATTGACAATACTCTCTATCTTTTGAAAGTCTACATTTATTGTTATTATCTAAGAAAAGATATTTCTTTAATCCATATATGTTGGCCTTATCCTGTGAGAACCACATCTGAAGCGCGTTCAAATGACGGTTTGCTCTCCTGTTGCTGCTCACACAATAGACACATTATGTTGAATCTCAATGACGTAATTAAATATGACCTCAGATATTTTAAGCCTTATTCAAAAACCTTAATAGGAGCTTCCAATGTGAAGAAATGACCTCCAGTATCTACCCTTCACTATCTGTTGACGTGAAAAGTCTACATTTATTGTTAATATCTAAGAAAATATACTGCTTTAGTCCATATACAGTATGTTGGCCTTATCCTGTGAGATCCACATCTGAAGTGCGTTCAAATGACTGTTTGCTCTCCTGTTGCTGCTCACAGAGAGAGAGGATTATCGTTTGAAGCTCAAAGACGTGTTCAAATGAACCTCAGACATTCAAAGCTTTGTCCAAATAACTCTATAGAAGCCTAACGTGTGAGAGACCTGAGGATACAGCCTGAGAACCTGCCTCCACACTAACAGGGCGGCACCTCCCGCCAAAAAGTGTCCCGCTCCATTACGTCATCGTTATATAACGCAGGTTCCTGTGTTCACGCTGAAGCTGTCCTTACATGGATCCTGAAGAGTTTAGAAATCTGCCAACAGAAACACAGACGGATCGAAAACACTGCGTCACTCAGGCTGTGAATAAGAAATGACTTCATACAAGCCGCTCGTGATGAATCCATAAAACGCTTTACTTTCATAAAATGACACGTGATTTTCTGAATAAAACTGCTGGAGCTGGACCGACTGTTAACTTTCAGATTCTCAATCAGAGAGCTGCACAGCCTGCTCTCCACAAGGGCTTTGAAGCATGTGTTTCTACAGAGGAAGGACATATATATAATAAAGATATCATAATAAGTGTTATGCTATAAGCAGCTTGCAGTGGGGAGAAGGATTAGACATCTCTAGTAACTGCAGAGCGTTCAGAAGTCCACATGTATTGTTTTATCAAACCAAATATTATGATTTAATCCATATTTCTTGGCTTATTCCTTTTGAAAACTACATTTTAAGTGCGTTCAAATAACTGTTTTCTGCATGTTGCTGCTCACAAGGAGAGGATTTCCTTTAGTCGCTCAAAGACGTTAAGGAACCTCAGACATTCAAAGCTTTGTCCAGAAACCTCCATATGTAAAGAAATGACCTCCGGTCTCTTCCCTTCTCTAACCATTACTGTTTTCCGTGCAGGTGATCGATCTGGTCCATAAGTACGGTCCGAAGCGCTGGTCTGTGATCGCCAAACACCTGCAGGGTCGCATCGGGAAGCAGTGCAGAGAGCGCTGGCACAACCACCTGAACCCCGAGGTGAAGAAGTCCTCCTGGACTCAGGAAGAAGATCGGATTATCTACGAAGCTCACAAACGCCTCGGGAACCGCTGGGCCGAGATCTCCAAGCTGCTGCCTGGAAGGTGAGGGGACGCATTTCTACTTTAATAAGGTGTATTACCACGCATTATATTAGAAACATATCACTCTGAAAGGATACTGAGTTTATTTAGACTTTAATATGAAAAGAATAATATGAGTCTCTGCACTCTGCTAATATATAGAGTTACTCAGACGTGGAGATCTTAATGGAGCACGATATTTAGACGCTCAACACTCCTCGGTCTGGACCAGTTGAAACAAATTAACTTTTGAACTTACTTCATAGCAATAACAATTCTAACCGGCTCTGAAGAAGTGGCTGGAGCGACAGAGTAACTTTATTTCATCAAAGACAAGAATACTGCTAAACAAACATCGTACTGGCATTCGAGTCGTTCACTACTACATCATCACATCACCCTTTTTCATGCAATACTACTACAGTCTCCACCTCCATGTGGTGTATTAGGGCGGTAGAAAAGCAGAAGTACGCATCATGTTAACATCCCTCCTCTCCAACAGGACGGATAACTCCATCAAGAACCACTGGAACTCCACCATGAGGAGGAAGGTGGAGTTTGAAGGATATCTGCAAGACGGCAGCAGGGCTTCAAGCTCCTCTCAGGGGAAGAGACGCCCTCTCAGAGCCCCCCAGCAGGCAGAGCCCCCCCACTGTGAACAGGTACACACCCCTTAATACTCTATATAAAGTGTGTGTATGGGGGAAGACACGCCCTCTCAGAGGACCCCAGCAGGCAGAGCCCCCCCACTGTGAACAGGTACACACCCCTTAATACTCTATATAAAGTGTGTGTATGGGGGAAGACACGCCCTCTCAGAGGACCCCAGCAGGCAGAGCCCCCCCACTGTGAACAGGTACAAACCCCTTAATACTCTATATAAAGTGTGTGTATGGGGGAAGACACGCCCTCTCAGAGGACCCCAGCAGGCAGAGCCCCCCCACTGTGAACAGGTACAAACCCCTTAATACTCTATATAAAGTGTGTGTATGGGGGAAGAGACGCCCTCTTAGAGCCCCCCCACTGTGAACAGGTACACACCCCTTAATACTCTATATAAAGTGTGTGTATGGGGGAAGAGACGCCCTCTTAGAGCCCCCCCACTGGGAACAGGTACACCCCCCCCTCCTACTCTATATAAAGTGTGTGTATGGGGGAAGACACGCCCTCTCAGAGCCCCCCAGCAGGCAGAGCCCCCCCACTGTGAACAGGTAGGTACACACCCCCCTCCTACTCTATATAAAGTATGTGTATGGGGGAAGAGACGCCCTCTCAGAGCCCCCCAGCAGGCAGAGCCCCCCCACTGGGAACAGGTACCTACACTACATTCAAAGATTCAAAGGTTTTATTGTGATATGCACATCGTCGTGTCTCTGTCGGCCTTCATGTTTCCAGAAATGCTCCCAAGGATTATCCTCTCATCCAAGTGAGCATAGCCTCATAGCCCCTCCCTTTCCGGGGGAGCTCCATGGGACCTTATCTCGGAAAAATAATGTATTGAAGTCAATGGAGAGAGAAAGATTATCTTTCGATCCCGTTTGAATTGTGCCACAAATGACACATATGATGTTTGTTAATTTAAAATATAATTTTGCCAGTCAAAAAAATTAAAATGTGTCGTAAAACACATTTATTTGTGTGAAACGCTGAATGAACTACATCTCTGGTCTCGCAGAACAACACACGTCACCAAGATGGCCGTCACTACTGTCTTCTCAACAAAACGATTGTCTGCCCTCACTCTCACCACAATGAAACACGTCCAGAAGAATGCCATGCAAAGCTGCATGCCTTCCTTCCTTTGATTCTCTCTGAACTGCCTGATCTTTTTAATGTTTAATGTCAACCATTTGTGCAGATAGCGTGAAGTAGAAAAGATCGCCGATGCTAGCATTAGCGTTAGCATTTCTCCCCCGGGCTTAAATGGTGTATTATAGAATGATCACACCGGTGACAGTACTCTTCAAAGGGTTCACGAAATATGACTACTACTCTTACTGTTTAACATTTTGGGTTACTTAATGTTACTTCATATTAAGGCTGATAAAAATGACAAGGCTGTAATGCTAACTAACGTGCTAGCTACTAGCTAGGTAGCTAACTTGATCCAGCCACTCCTGGTCCTTTCATCAGACGGGAAGCGAAAGAACGAGCAAGACCCATTGCTGGTATGATAACAACCTGGTACTAAGCACACAGGCATCTTGTTAAAGTGATCTGATCTTAGCCAGCGCCATATAGATAGATTATATCTATATGGCGCTGATCTTAGCTATCTCTTAGTGGAGGAAAACAATTGTGACATCACTTACGCGACTCTGGGATTTGTAGTCTTTCTAGTTGCGTATTTTTCAGAGTCTTGTATTTCAACAGTTTTACGACAAACGGACTTTTTTGACATGGAAATGATTTTTTAAGATTGGCAAACATCATATGTGTAATTCATGGCACAATTCAAACGGGACCGAAAGATACGTGTTCTCTCTCCATTGACTTCAATACATTATTTTTCCGAAATAATGTCCCATGGACCGGAAGTAGATGGGCGTGACTTCGCCTCTCTATAGGATCAAACCCGTTCCTCATCAACCCGTTCCTCATTAAGTGTCTCACAGCCAGTACAGCCCAGTGTCTCACAGCCAGTACAGACCAGTGTCTCACAGCCAGTACAGACCAGTGTCTCACAGCCAGTACGGACCAGTGTCTCACAGCCAGTACGGACCAGTGTCTCACAGCCAGTACGGACCAGTGTCTCACAGCCAGTACAGACCAGTGTCTCACAGCCAGTACAGACCAGTGTCTCACAGCCAGTACAGACCAGTGTCTCACAGCCAGTACGGACCAGTGTCTCACAGCCAGTACGGACCAGTGTCTCACAGCCAGTACGGACCAGTGTCTCACAGCCAGTACGGACCAGTGTCTCACAGCCAGTACGGACCAGTGTCTCACAGCCAGTACGGACCAGTGTCTCACAGCCAGTACAGACCAGTGTCTCACAGCCAGTACAGACCAGTGTCTCACAGCCAGTACGGACCAGTGTCTCACAGCCAGTACGGACCAGTGTCTCACAGCCAGTACGGACCAGTGTCTCACAGCCAGTACGGACCAGTGTCTCACAGCCAGTACGGACCAGTGTCTCACAGCCAGTACGGACCAGTGTCTCACAGCCAGTACGGACCAGTGTCTCACAGCCAGTACGGACCAGTGTCTCACAGCCAGTACGGACCAGTGTCTCACAGCCAGTACGGACCAGTGTCTCACAGCCAGTACGGACCAGTGTCTCACAGCCAGTACGGACCAGTGTCTCACAGCCAGTACAGACCAGTGTCTCACAGCCAGTACAGACCAGTGTCTCATTCGTATGCATATATTTAGCTTTCCACTTCTTAATAAGCATTTAGCATGTAAGCGTCTTTGAGCATCAGGAGAAGCGCTATCAAAAGTAAATGAATTATTATTATTAAATGACAAACATTGCTTCTGCATTGTCGAAACGCAATATAAGGATTTGTGATCAGTAATACGTCATCTATATTACTCCGCTGTATCTAAGTCATATATATATTTGAACCCTGCTGTGTTTCAGATGGGAGCGTTCCCCTACGACGCTCCTCAGAGCCGCCCCCTGATGGACCCTCTCCTCGACGGCTTCTCCTCGGTGAGTCTCAGTGTTTCTCTGCATGGTTTTGGGAGATGTCCCCTCTTCGTCCCCTCTTCATCCCCTCCTCTCTGGATGTTCTGGACTTTCTGTGTAATTGTGTGCTAACCCCAGACTTCAAATCAACTCTTGAGCGTCCCGTAATCTCCGCCTGACGTTCAGATCTGAAATGTTTTGTGTTTTTCTGACCTTCCTGTCCTCTGGATCTTTCCTCCCCGACGATTTCTTGTTTTCAGCCGAACTGCCTGGACGACCCCGACAGAGAAAAGAGAATAAAGGAGCTGGAGCTTCTGCTAATGTCGGCAGAAAGTGAAGTCCAGCGGCAGAGCAGAGACCCTCGTGTAAGAACACACTGAAGTGTGTGTGTGCTAGCCAGCTGTCTGTAGCACAGCCTGCCCTGCAAACTGTCCTTTATGTATTTAAATATATCATCTAAATACACATGAGTCTTCAAATCTAATCAAAGTCAGATAAAAGGAGAATATTCTGAACTTTCTTCCCTTGAGCCTCCAAAAGAGTCATGCAAATCCACAACAAATATTATTTAAGATGTAATCTTTAGTAAACCTCCAGCCCTGATCATAACTACCAAATATTCTTCTTTATTTGTTTATTTATTTATTTTTGATTTGATTGAATAATTACATGAATCCACTCAAAATGACTGGAATGAATGTGTTTTGTACACGTAATGCCAGGGGGAGTTTTATTTGTGTCCAGGGTGGGAAATGTCAATGTCAATTATAAGCAACAATATAAATGCATTTTGTGCAGGACAAGTGTTTTTAATGGGATTCAAAAGTCCTTTCCATTTCCTTATGACTCTGACTATCTGTCATTGGGACACACACTTATTTATTGACTTTGACTTTATACACTATGCATTAACACTGCCAACATAATCTAAAAACAATGTAAAGACCTTTATGTCCCAGAGTGAGGCTCAAGGGTCAAATAGATAGAAACCTCCACGTCTCCTTGCTTTCAATAAAAAGGTGATTTAAAGACTCTGAAAGGACTTTTTGCAGAGTAACATGTGAAGAAGAGACACACACATGTAGCTGCGTGATGCTGTAGTGTTGCTATAGTAACCACCTTCCCTCCCACATTACCATCGATCTTCCTCCTCCTCCTCCTCCTCTTCCTCACGCTCAGAAGGCCGTCTGCAGCTCCTCTCACTCTGTTTCACTTCACGTCTCACTCCTCTTCTTCACTCTCTTTGTTTACATGCACCCAACATGCTGCTGTTTGCACGAGTAAAGAAAAGCTTTGATTCCTTCTAGGCTGCAGACATGTCTCTTATATTCCTGCCAACATGCAGCCATGCAAACTCTGTCTTACGCTACCGAGACGTGTTGCTTAACACTTCTAATGTGGAGAAGTGGAACAGCTGGAGCACTTTGGCTTATTAGCGTTCAGAGCTTTTTCAAGTTTCCCATCAGCGGCTTGCTTATGGCAAATATCACTTTATCAAATATCACTTTATCAAATATCACTTTATCAAATATCACTTTATCAAATATCACTTTATCAAATATCACTTTATCAAATTTCACTTTATCAAATATCACTTTATCAAATATCACTTTATCAAATTTCACTTTATCAAATATCACTTTATCAAATTTCACTTTATCAAATATCACTTTATCAAATATCACTTTATCAAATATCACTTTATCAAATATCACTTTATCAAATATCACTTTATCAAATTTCACTTTATCAAATATCACTTTATCAAATTTCACTTTATCAAATATCACTTTATCAAATTTCACTTTATCAAATATCACTTTATCAAATATCACTTTATCAAATATCACTTTATCAAATTTCACTTTATCAAATATCACTTTATCAAATTTCACTTTATCAAATATCACTTTATCAAATTTCACTTTATCAAATATCACTTTATCAAATTTCAAAGTTTCAAAGTTAACAAAGTTTCAAATGAGTTGCATATCTCCTTCTTTCCTTTTGGGCTTGCAGCTTTCCTCAGAAAACTGTAACCAGACAAACTAGGACTCATAAGTTTATATATCCATCAGTGGCTTACTGAACATTGCAATGTTCAAAAACCTGTTGATATCTTAGTATTTAATAAAGTTTAAAACTAGGTGCATGCCTCCTTCTTTTCTTTGATGATCCTAACCTCTGAATAATATCTGCATAGTGCACATGTCTTCCTCAGACAATGCTCCAGTCAGACTAAGGCTTAACTCTGAATATCCAAACTGAATATCCAAACTGAATATCCAAACTGAATATCCAAACTGAATATCCAAACTGAATATCCAAACTGAATATCCAAACTGAAAATGCTGTTCAAATTAATCTCATTAAATTAAGACTAATCTAGTTTTTTATATAATTGTGCATGTAAACAAAGACAGTGATTAAATGGTAGAGATTGGCTTGATGTGTTTCCAGTCATTCCCTTCACATCCACCAGTCTCTCTCCATCTCACCTCCTCTCCTCCTCTCCTCCTCTCCTCCTCTCCTCCTCTCCTCTAACTCCAGTGTTTCCTCCCTCAGACTCTGGATCATTACTCCTCGTGGTCCGATGGTTTATCTGATGATACTCTGGAGGATCAGGGGGTGGAGACGAGGTCCTGGAGGGGGTCCGATGTGTCCTCTGGAGCCCCCAATGTGTCCTCTGGAGCCCCTCCACACCCTCCTGTCTCCCCCAGCAGGTTCCTCTCTGAGACCTCCACGGTGCTCTCCAGCCTGCAGAACATCCCTGAGTTCGCAGAGACCATGGAGCTCATCGACTCGGTGAGAAATGGAGGGGGAGGAGTTTATTCTACATCATGTTTACAACTTTCTTCTGTAATCAAACATGCACCTCTGAGTCCGGTCCATACATCAATGAGTACCGTATTGACCCGACAAAGAGCGGTCGTCTTATATTCGGGGTCCAGACTTTTCAATGTACTTACAACAGTCACAACATCAGCTCGCCGTCTGAAGGTAACAGCACAGCAACAGCAGATGGAGAGACACAGAGAACAACTCCAACAAAGTGGATCTCAAGTTATTAAACAAGAGAGGAGAAGTTACCGAGCCAATTTGAACAACAACCCCTGATGTTTCCCGGTCTCTGATTGGTTGAATGTACTATAACCCTGATGTTTCCTGGTCTCTGATTGGTTGAATGTACTATAACCCCTGATGTTTCCTGGTCTCTGATTGGTTGAATGTACTATAACCCCTGATGTTTCCTGGTCCCTGATTGGTTGAATGTACTATAACCCCTGATGTTTCCTGGTCTCTGATTGGTTGAATGTACTATAACCCCTGATGTTTCCTGGTCTCTGATTGGTTGAATGTACTATAACCCCTGATGTTTCCTGGTCTCTGATTGGTTGAATGTACTATAACCCCTGATGTTTCCTGGTCTCTGATTGGTTGAATGTACTATAACCCCTGATGTTTCCCGGTCTCTGATTGGTTGAATGTACTATAACCCCTGATGTTTCCTGGTCCCTGATTGGTTGAATATACTATAACCCCTGATGTTTCCTGGTCTCTGATTGGTTGAATGTACTATAACCCCTGATGTTTCCTGGTCCCTGATTGGTTGAATGTACTATAACCCCTGATGTTTCCTGGTCTCTGATTGGTTGAATGTACTATAACCCCTGATGTTTCCTGGTCTCTGATTGGTTGAATGTACTATAACCCCTGATGTTTCCTGGTCCCTGATTGGTTGAATATACTATAACCCCTGATGTTTCCTGGTCCCTGATTGGTTGAATGTACTATAACCCCTGATGTTTCCTGGTCTCTGATTGGTTGAATGTACTATAACCCCTGATGTTTCCTGGTCCCTGATTGGTTGAATGTACTATAACCCCTGATGTTTCCTGTCTCCTCTCCAGATGTGCTTCGCTCTGCAGGATCCCGTCTCCTGGTGCGATGTGGGGAGTTTCGATCTGTCTGAAATGGAGACGCCTCCTCGGCACCATCAGGCCGGATACTCCTCTCTGACTTTCCCCTCCTCCTTACGGGAGAAAAGCTGCTCCTCCTTCGGTCTGACCCCCATCAGCTGCTCCAAACCCCCCCTCACTGGGAGGAGGAGGAGGAGGAGAGAGAAGGGAGAGCTGAATCCTAACTCCTTCCTGGAGAATATCTCTAACTCTCCCAGGAAGACGCCCACAAAGTCTCTGCCCTTCACCCCGTCACGGGTAAGAAGACCTCCCCTCCGCTGAGAGGATGCGTTTTCAATGTGTTCAATTTACTCATTTTAATATCATATAAAATAAAGAAAAGCATCAAATCTTTATATTTCAGATGCATTTTCTGACATTTTTGCATTAAAAATGACTTTTCAGAGCGAATAACTAAATGTTTGCAATAAGAAAGAGTTGTTTCTCCTTTGTGTTCATTCATAGTTTTCTTCTGTCTTTATTTCATTTTTCTGAAACTTGCGTCAAAATGGAGCGAAAATCCTTCAAATCACATTTAAGTGTCTTGTTGTCATCAGGGCTGTACTCACAGAGCTGCTGCATTAACACTCAAAATAACGTCATCCAAATTAGGCACGAATACATTTTGACCACAAGGCTTTGAATGATAGAAACTCACCGGCATTTCAAACTTGAACGAGTTCAAACTCTTTTTTCTCCGTCTTGATTCAACAATCTGAGTCAATCGTCTTGGAGCGTTTTGCATTCTCTTTAGTTTGCATCTCTTCATGTTCTTGCTTTACTCATGCGGACAATGTGCGTCCTTTGCTTGCTTCTCCTCAGTTCTGCAACCTCTCAGGAGCGGAGAACCTTCACCTGGAAAACCCCGCCCTCACCTCCACTCCTGTGTGCAGCCAGCGCTGTCTGCAGAACACGCCGCTGCACAAAGAGACCACGCCCAAACACCACAAGGAGAACGAGGGGTAAGCACATCTAGAAATGTATAATGTAGAGCAGGGGTACTCAAACTGTTTTACTAAAGGTCCACTTGTGAATTTTATACGAGGACACTGGTCCGGATCAACGTCAGGGAAGTCATTTTGATGATGGGACACAGGGCTCGGTCCGGAGTTCTTGAAGCGCTGATGTAGAGCACACTGTACTGTGGGACTTTGAACGTTAAGTCTTTAAATGTGTAAATATATTCACTTTAATACGGAATAAAACTGAGAGAATATGCAGAACCAATGGATTTGGTTCATAAAATGTCAGAACATATTGAAACGTGCAGGATATTCAAAAAAAAGGGGAAAGCTCCCTCTCCCGATGAATCTATTATCCAATCATTTGGATGAATCAGAGAATTACATGTTCTGTTTATTTCTTTTAGCTCTCGGACCCCCAAATTCCGTAAAACGGTGATGATCCAAACCCCTCGGACCCCGACGCCTTTCAAAAACGCTCTGGCTGCTCAGGAGAAAATGCACGGGCCGCTGAAGATGGAGGTAAATATGAACACGTGTCCCAACCTCTCTCTG
>NC_136911.1:321180-326180 GCF_949606895.1 Notothenia rossii
CCTAGGCGACCGCCTGTGTCGCCTATGCAAAAGATCGGCCCTGCCAGTACACACAGTGGCAATGTCTCAAGATTTAGCAAAAATACACCTTTATTGAACAAACAGTAACACAATACTACAAATCCACATAACAAACAATCAAAAATGAAAAAGGGTCGCCACTTATTATTATTTTAAGTTTTTTTTTTAAGTTTTTAAAAGTTTTTTTTTTTTTTTTTTGGGTGCCTGGCTGGCGCCCCCTAGCTGCACCGCCACTATTTGTCTATAGGGGAAACACTGGAAGTCTTTATTTACACTGCAGTTACCCTGATACTTTGCTGATGTTCCCTCTGCAGGTGAGCGAGTGGGAAGCAGTGGTTTATGGGAAGACAGAGGATCAGCTGATGATGACGGAGGCGGCGAGGCAGTACCTGACCTCCACCTCCAGAACTCTGGTGCTGTAAACCAGTCCAACCACTGGGAGTAAACCAGAGACAACCTATAAAGAAACCAGAGACGACCAGAGACAACCAGAGACAACCAGAGACAACCAGAGACAACCAGAGACAACCAGAGACAACCAGAGACGAACAGAGACGAACAGAAGAAACCAGAGACAACCAGAGACAACCAGAGACAACCAGAGACAACCAGAGACAAACAGAGACGACCAGAAGAAACCAGAGACGACCAGAGACGAACAGAGACGACCAGAGACGACCAGAAGAAACCAGAGACAACCAGAAGAAACCAGAGACAACCAGAGACAACCAGAGACGACCAGAGACGACCAGAGACGACCAGAGACGACCAGAGACAACCAGAGACAACCATTGATCTCCTGCTACTGGTTTGTTTCCAACACTCCTCACTCCGGGTGGATCCGTACAGAAGTTAAGAGACAAAAAAAAACACATGCAAAAAAGTAGATTTTTTAAAACAACCGTGTTTAAAATCTTCATCCCAGTCTTTGGCAAAATATTCACTTTAATATGATATAAATCAGAGACAAGCAGCAAATCTCCAGAGACTGGAAACAGCATATTTTGACATTTATTCATTCAAATGACTCTCAATGAATTCATATCAAAGGAGAGAAGCAGAGACCCCCTGCTGGTTGTTTCTAACCCTAAGCCTCCAGGTGGAAATGTACAGAAGTGAAAAGAGACTCGATGTGTCCCCTGCTCTAGTCAGTGATGCTGAAGCTGTAGATAGAGTTTATTTCTAGCTGAGTTTATATTGTTAATATATTGTTTATGAATCTATCATGTAGCGCTACTCGTCGGGCTTCACCTCCAGATTCATTTCATTAACCGCCCCATCGCTGCTGTCACAAAAACACAAGCAAGAAAGGACTTTGGATGTTCATCCCAGTCGAGGGAAGTCTTTCAATGTGCACGATATTCACTTTAACATATGAAACATAGACAACTGCATATTTTGCCTTTTTTGCATTTCTATGACTCAAGAAATGAATTAATATCAATATTCTTGGAGATTATCGATATATTATATTTATATCATCACAGATCGAGAAATCTGATATTTAAATGCGGTTGGACGCATGAGAGTGCAGAATTTAATGTTAAGCATTGATTTAAAATGCGTCACGGTGCAGACATTTAGTATTTTCATTATGCATCACCTGGTAATGAATGGTTTAGTATAAATGATCTGAAAATATGATATCAATCCCCTCAGAGTCCAACGTGCAACATGTTCACTTTAATATGATGCACCGATCTCCACAATCAAGACTGAAAACATATTTGGACATTCTTTCAGGAGAAATCCCTCTGACGATGAATCTAATGTCAACATTTAGAGAAATCGGAGAGCTGAAGTCAAAACGATGATCCCCAAGGTGAGTCTTTAAATGTCTCCACACCTGAGAGGCTGGAAACAGTGACTCTAAAACTGACCCCTTCCCAATCAGAGGATTGGAGATGCATTGTGTGTTTTGTGACGGCAGCGTGACCCGCTGACCTGGAGGACCTTTCAATTGCACTACTGAGCAGTGACTCCCTGCTGAGAGGAGGGCAGTGATTGGTTAAGAGCTGGAGAGCAGAGGAAACACCTCTTCTCCACACGGCCGTCCAGAAGTGGGTTGAATGTATTTGTGAGAAACCTCAGAAGTGGAAAGGTACCTTTTTTGAATGTGTATTTATGATCTCCTTTAGATATTAATATAAATCACCGCGCTGACAAACAGCCTGAGAAGCCTCCAGCATTCGGTCCTGTGAAGGTTTATTTATTTAATGTCTACTAATTTATTTATTTCTAAAAAGAGGAATTATTGAAGAATTGTATTTTCTTTTTCTCGTTTAAAAGCAGGATTGGGCAACCGTTGACTTCCTTACTCCTCGTTAGAAGCCCTGTCGCTCGTTAGGACCTAATCCTTAGATTACTGTCAGAACAGCAGCGCGCAGCAGGACTCCTCTGATCAGACACATTGCACTTTTTACATTTTGAAACGTTTGTCAATCTGACGAAGAAGCTCTTGTTTATTTTGGTGTGTGTGTGTGTGTGTGTGTGTGTGTGTGTGTGTGTGTGTGTGTGTGTGTGTGTGTGTGTGTGTGTGTGTGTGTGTGTGTGTGTGTGTGTGTGTGTGTGTGTGTGTGTGTGTGTGTGTGTGTGTGTGTGTGTGTGTGTGTGTGTGTGTGTGTGTGTGTGTGTGTGTGTGTGTGTGTGTGTGTGTGTGTGTGTGTGTGTGTGTGTGTGTGTGTGTGTGTGTGTGTGTGTGTGTGTGCTCCTATCTAAAGGGACAGTTTGCATGTTTCTAATTGTGTGTAATGCTAATTGCAGTGGTGTGAGCAGACAGGACACTAAGCAATGCTCTGGACGTATTTAAAAACCTAAATAAAGTAATATTGATCATACTTCCACCTCTTCACCTCGCTGTCAGACTTAGTTTCAGCTTTCTTTAAAACACACTAAGAAAGCAGGAGCAGCCGCTTGTTGCTCAGTCAGTCGGTGTCATTGTGAGACTTTAGTGAACTAACACTGAAGTGCACAGGAAGTCACACAGTAACACAAACTGACTGAGCTCACAAAGGTGCGTCTGGCAGCCAGGTAGAGCTCTGAAGTACCTTCACACACATCCTGCACATGTTCTGCTTCAGCTCTCAGACAGAGGACACAACACTAGTGTTACCTCGCAGAAAGCAGGAGCTGCTGCTTGATCTTTTAGTCATGAAGTGTCATTGTGAGACTGGTGAGTACTAATGCACATTTGAATACACCGAAAGTCAAACAGTAACACAAACTAAGTAACAGACCAGCGACTCCTGTGTGTTCTGCAAAGGAACAGCAGGCATCTCCTAAATATACTCAATATAACAAGTGAGCACTACATCGTAGAGAAGGACCTCATTTAACCACATTTCTCTCATGCAAGCTGTCCCGTTCCCCTCAGCTGCTCTGCCGCTCAGCTGCTCTGCCGCTCAGCTGCTCTGCTGCTCAGCTGCTCTGCCGCTCAGCCGCTCTGCCGCTCTGCTGCTCTGCTGCTCTGCTGCTCTGCTGCTCAGCCGCTCTGCTGCTCTGCTGCTCTGCTGCTCAGCCGCTCTGCTGCAAAACGTTAGATACACTTTATTTCATCCCACTTTATATCCCGCTGAAGCGCTCACTCACCCCCGACTCATCCCGACTCATCCCGACTCATCCCGACTCATCCCCAGACTCATCCCGACTCACCCCAGACTCATCCCGACTCACCCCCGACTCATCCCGACTCACCCCCGACTCATCCCCGACTCACCCCCGACTCATCCCCGACTCACCCCCGACTCATCCCGACTCACCCCCGACTCATCCCGACTCACCCCAGACTCATCCCGACTCATCCCAGACTCATCCCAGACTCATCCCGACTCACCCCCGACTCATCCCGACTCATCCCGACTCATCCCAGACTCATCCCAGACTCATCCCGACTCACCCCCGACTCATCCCCGACTCACCCCCGACTCATCCCGACTCACCCCCGACTCATCCCCGACTCATCCCCGACTCACCCCCGACTCATCCCCGACTCATCCCGACTCACCCCCGACTCATCCCCGACTCATCCCGACTCATCCCCGACTCATCCCGACTCACCCCCGACTCATCCCGACTCACCCCCGACTCATCCCGACTCACCCCCGACTCACCCCCGACTCATCCCGACTCACCCCCGACTCTCACCCGACTCACCCCCGACTCTACGTCAGAACAGAGTGCTTAAAGTGTCTGAAAGGTGTGATTGCTGTGCTTCCACGCCAACAGGCTGAGTTCAACTGTGATAATCTGAAGGTCTTCCGTGAATTAGGGGTATTAGAGGAGTCGGGAATAATCTGGATGATCCGGCTGAGAGTGGAGCAAGAAGGGAAACTGGTGAGGAGTGGACGGACCAGGGACAGGAAGTAGACTAGCCCCCAAAGGAAGTGTGTATATACCGTGTTCTATGTTGGGTGAACATCACTCCAGGGCAGCAGCAGCGTCTGTAGCTCTCCCTAACCCAGGCACCGTAGAAGCCTGCTGTGTCTGTAACGTGTTCTTAATATGAAAAATAAATGCTAAATATGGCATTTTAAAATATCTACGTCTCTGTGTTCTTGATTGTTGAAACCGAGCCGACATTTCTAGGTACATTACAAACACTCGTTACTATTCATAATAACAACATAAAGCATTCACAAAGTCTCTTCTCCAACGTCTACAGGGCATTGGAATGATCATTGTTTAATAAATGAATATACAGAGCTTTGATCACTATAATAAGGGATGACGTCACAAAGGTACATCAAAATAAGCAAGTATATAAAGTGTTTAAATTATATTAAATCATGTGCAACTCTTTTTATAAATGGTCATGCATCAATATAATCATTTATAATTAATAATATAGTCATTATGTACTTATATCTGGTTATACAGAGCTGTGTGTGTGTGTGTGTGTGTGTGTGTGTGTGTGTGTGTGTGTGAGATAATAAAGACGTCAGTGTGTGACACGCTCCCGATCTCCTGCCAAAAAAAGAAAT
>NC_136911.1:338680-343337 GCF_949606895.1 Notothenia rossii
GGAATGAGTCACTCAGGAGTTCCTCTCCGTCACGCTGACGGTTGGGTTTCTGCCTCATTTGCATAATTACTCAAAAGAACATTTTTTATATTATTTTTATCTTTAAATGTTGTTCTAGTTTAAAAAAGGCATTTGTGAGATCACACTGTGTGTGTGTGTGTGTGTGTGTGTATGTGTAATGAGTGTGTGTGTGTGTAATGAGTGTGTGTGTGTGTATGTGTGTGTGTGTGTGTAATTAGTGTGTGTGTGTGTGTGTGTGTGTAATGAGTGTGTGTGTGTGTGTAATGAGTGTGTGTGTTTGTGTGTGTAATGAGTGTGTGTGTTTGTGTGTGTAATGAGTGTGTGTGTGTGTAATGAGTGTGTGTGTAATGAGTGTGTGTGTGTAATGAGTGTGTGTGTGTGTGTGTGTGTGTAATGAGTGTGTGTGTGATGAGTGTGTGTGTGTGTGTGTAATGAGTGTGTGTGTGTGTGTGTGTGTGTAATGAGTGTGTGAGTGGGTGTGTGTGTGTGTGCATGTGCGTTCCCCTCAGAGACCCATTGTTTTCCGACCATCTGCCCCAGGATCCGTACCCTCACCTCCAGATTGATTTTTAGGTTATGCTCTGTCCCATTTCCCAGAGTGAGCAGGGACAAAGATGAGGAGCAGCTCAACAGATGGTGATCACACACACATATATATATATACAGCACACACACACACACACACACACACACACACACACAGATATATACAACACACACACAGACACACAGATATATACAACACACACACACACAGCTTGTGTCAGCGATTAAAAATCATCCATCAATAACAACGTGATCACTCAACCAGACAATCAGATCTGAAGTGGAAACAAATGTCATGAATATGGAATGACATCTGAGAGGTGTTAGAAACCCCTTACAGGCTTAAGGGAAACATTTAAGGGATTTTAGAATAAGTCAAGAATGAAGGGTGCTTTGACCCTGCATATTCACACCTCATCCATGCAGACACACACACACACACACACACACACACACACACACACACATGCAGACACACACACACACACACACACACAAGTTAAAAAAATAAATCTGGAATAAATCGTTCTTTTTGAGAGGGTGTTTTCTGCATGCTCCTTTCTCAAAGATATCAAACAACCAATATTTACACTTAAGTCTCAAAATACAACTTAAAGAATTATTTTTCCTCATTTTATTCCTAAATGTTTAACCCTGGTTTTCTCCCGTACCTCCAGAGAAAAGATGCATTTCATTTTCCAACTAATGCAATAATGTCAACAGGAAGTGGTGCAGCCCTGTGGAGCAGACGCTTCAACACAGCTGACACACACCTGTACTGAACACCGTCATTCAGAGGAACACACACTCGAGTTAAACACATTTTATTCTTTTTTTCATGTCAACAGGTCACAGAACATCACGTGCTCCTCCACGTGGAGGAACACTTCAGATACAACAGAGCAAGTGGAAAGAGCGGCTGCAGAGACCTAGATTCAAATGCATGTGAAATGAGGTCATTAGTAAAAACACAGAGGATGTGTGTGTGCGTGTAAAGCCTTAGGTAAAGCCCTGTTTGATACAAACCACTGATCTCAGGCCTGCTGCTGCCACAAAGAAAAGCAATAAGGGTGTAAAGACGTCATTTAATCAAAACAGAAGCTTCACTCAGTCTGCGTCCACCAGTGACTTCCTGTTGATGTCCTGACGCTCTCCTCAGTCTGTCTGCACAGACACACAGTCACTTCCTGTTTCTAAAGACACGCAGTCACTTCCTGTTTCTAAATAAGAGTCCACTTTCTTCACGTTTTCCTTCTCAGCGTTTTCCAGGCTTTCCTCTCCTCTTGCCTCCTACTACTGCACCCTTGCCTCCTTTTCCTTTAGCCTTCCCTGGCTTGCCTCCCTTTCCTTTCCCCTTTCCTCCCATACCTCCTCCTCCCTTACCCTTTCCTCCAAAGCTTCCTCCTCCTCCTCCTCCTCCCTTTCCTCCAAAGCCTCCTCCCTTTCCTCCAAAGCTTCCTCCTTCCTTCCCCTTTCCTCCCTTACCTCCTCCCCCCTTTCCTCCAAAGCTTCCTCCTCCTTTCCTTCCTCCCTTCTTCCCCTTCTTGTATTTTTGAGCCTCCTCTTGATCTTCCTCTCTCATCTGCTTGTTGACGGCCTTGGTGACGTCCAGCTTCGGCCTCTTCCCGTCCATGAGCTTCAGGAGGTCCAGCTGCTTCTGTTTCTCGGAGGAAAAGTTCCCGATGACCGCATCGAACTTCCTCTTCTTGCCCTGGTTCTTCGGAGCCTTTTCTTTGGGCAGGCAGTCCTGGAATCGCCCGGCGGAGGCTGTGGAGGTCCGAGCGACGCTAACGGCCCGAGAGAGATCATCTTTCCCCTGAGAGACCACCGGGGTCAGACCCACGCCTGCAGGGGAGACGAAGAGGGGCATTACACTCATATCCATTCATCCTACACGAAATACTGTCGACTAAGTGTTGGGAAAACACTGAATGTCCTCCTCCAACATGAGAGCAGCGTGATATCAAAGGTATCAACTGTAGCTGTGAACATGACAGGATGTGTGATTACCTAGAAGAGCATCAGGACTGTTTGAGGCATATGATAGCTATGTGATTAACATGATGATTCAGCCTCTATGGAGAGAGACATATGACAAGCATGATCATTTCTGACGTGGAGCTAATCTGAAGTAAACATTGAATACTGCTTTCTATTCCTCCATCTAGTGACTGTGTAACTCCCTCTCTTGGATATCAGCATGTGAAGGACACTGCTCAGGAACTAGTTGATGCTCTGTGTGTGATGGGGACCAGGGAGAGTTTCTAACAGTAACCACTCGGAGTGTAATTAAGACGTCCACGTTAGCTGGATATTTTGGGCCATTTTGATGTTTTACTCATGTTTAAATTAAGTCAAACTATATTGAGAATACCATAAAAATACTCTGGAAAGTAAAAAAGGCCATAAAGATATGCATGTAGCTACACAGATGCATTGTGGGTATCTTCAGGTACTCCTGTATAAACACAGATGCATTATTGGTATCTAAAGGTGTACAGTGAGACACACAGATGCATCATGGGTATCTACAGGTATATAACTCACCTGGCACTTTGATCTTCTGCGCCCTCGCGATGTTCTTCAGCCTGTTGAACTCGTTCTTCGCCACGCGCTCTTTCTTCGCGTGACTCCTCTTCTCGAACTGGTCCTCGGTGTTTGTGGCGGTGACTGGAACCTCGATGAGCCATTCCTTCGTGTCGTCGCCCCCCCGCTGATACCCCCACCTCCTCTTCCAGTCCTTAGCGTTCTCATCCCACACCAAGTTAGTCTTCTTCCTCTTCTGGATCCCCTTCAGTTTCGCGAACTCTTCCCACTTGGTAATGGCACGAACTTTCGGAGGCGGCTTGGCGCGCGGCAGCGGAGTGTGTGTCTCGGGCAGTTTGACCACGAGCGCCTCCTGGAGCCTCTCCGCGCGCAGCTTCCACACCTCGTTGATGAGGAGCTGCGTGTTGTCTCGTGCCAGTGAGCGCAGAAACTGCTCTTTATCCTCCTTTAGAGCGCGCGCTTCCACACGATTAGAGTCGCACGCGAGCAGGTGACCTATATCAAAGGTGAGCTCGAGCTCTTTGGTCACAGTGATGCTCTTCAACTTCTCTTCTTCATCGCGCTGAGCTTTCGCCAGCAGCTCCTCCACACAGGCGGCCATGTTGCTGTTCAGAGAAACACGTGGGTCACTCAGACACGTGACATAACACATGTGGGGAAGTACTTCCGGGTGGGTTCAACCACTCCCACCGCTGCGTCGACGTGGCACTGCGTGCTATGTCATAGATGTCTAAAGAGCAATACCACAGCAGCCACCAGAGGGCGACACGGCTCCATTTATTATTCATAACATACTAAGAATTTGACTTGACAAAAAATATTTTACACCGTCATAAAATAGAGTTAAATAGTAATACAAATTAAATAAAGAGGGTAACTAAAATACAACTAAATATATAAAATAAATACAAGCTTAATAAAAAACAATGCTAATATGTAAATAAGGCAAATATTTAAAAAAATGCAAAGGTTCAAAGTATAGAAAATATGCAAAAATGAAATGTGCAAAAAAATGTATATATTAAGTGCTAAATAATTGCTTACAACGGCCACCAGAGGGCGCCACCGCTCCATATTATTTATCCTGTCAGCAGGTATGAGTTAATACTTATTTATTTCTTATAAATTATATATAGTCTGTAGACTTTATTAAACAGCAGCTGCAATACAAAGCAGGACAACAATGTCAAGAGTGAAAGTAAAAAAAAAAGAAACGCAGATGTAGAGAATGTAACAAAAAAATAAGAAAAAGAAAAAAAAATTCAACAAGTGTAATTTAAAAAATGCCAATATTACCACATACTTTATACAATATTTGTACGTTTCAGTGTTCAATATGTGCCCACAGTTTGTCTGCACCATGTTTGGAGCCTTTGGACCAATCAGAGCAGACGTTGGGTCATCTTTCCCGATCACACTAAATACAGTCTTTGTGCGTAAATGATGCAAACTAAAGAAACTGGAAATGTCAGTGCATTTAAAAAAGTGTGTGTGTGTGCAGACTCCTATATGTTAAGCACACACACTGCAGTGCAAAGGAAGC
>NC_136911.1:343537-392789 GCF_949606895.1 Notothenia rossii
TGCACAGGTTATATTACTAAATAAAAAGGTATCGTGCAATTTAGGAGAAGGATGGAGATGTTTATTGTACATATTTGGTTATACTTAAATAAGTAATATAAATAGCTCATAGTTATTATAATAAGAGGTATTTTACTGTCTTTTGGGTACATTTTTGATCCATTTTGATCTTTTCTGAACTCGTTAATTTTAAGGGAATATTAATATAGCATCAGTTTATTTGAAGCCTGCAAACATTTCTTTATTAAGAACCGGAGAAGCATGACATGGGACCTTTAAGTACACTTCAAAGCCCAAACTTCTTTACTTTGACTTGAGTAAAGAAGTTTAGTCAGTACTTGTACTTTTACCAGAGTATCTTTAAACACAAGTATCTGTACTTCTAGTTGAGTAAAGGATATACTTCTACTCTCTCTGACAGGGTATAATGTGAAATATAAAAGTGAAGCATGACTTCAGAGCTTTTAGCCGCTAAGTGCTCCTCAGCGTGACTGATTGCAGAAGATTGCAGAGAAGAAAGACAGAGATTGGTGATATGCGTTCTGACAAATTGGCCTTTTTAGAGAAGCTGCACGCGTCACGCAGAGATTTATAAAGTCATCAGACGTTTTATCCGTCTGTTGAACTTCAACAAAGTCTCATGAGACGTGATTTCAGATCAGAGGTCAGCTTTAACGTTCAGGGATTCACCGAAGCATCGTTTCTTATCGCAATGATTCCCTTATCTGGTGATTGCTCCCTTCGCTCTTCTCCAAACTCAGTGTTTCTATCTGAGTCACACCTTTGGCTCAGTGTGATAAACCCTCACAGCAGTTCCTCCTACCTAGCAGCTCCCCATTGCTTTCCCTCAATTAATATCCAACAAAAAAACGTTATTAAGCATACTGTAAATAAACATGTTTCAACCTTAAGATATGTTTAGTATCTCGCACTGTCCTCTTTTGTCTCTGTTTGGCTGCAGAATGATGTGCACGAGGAAGATGTAAATAGGAATCTTAAAAGGACCCAAAGCCACCAAACAAAGACATTACTAATGTGGGACTAATAAAGGGATTCTGATTCAGTACAGTAGAAAGCGCAATATTTCCCCCTGAGATGAAGCGGAGTTGGAGTAACATGTCAATACTTTGAGGAATATTGAGTTGTTCCTAATTAATCTGACCTTAGCGACACTTCACTAGCGTTTGCATGTGCAACAGGTGAGAGGTGTTAGTGTGTTGGCGTAAAATAAACATGTTTCAACCTTAAAATATTTTATCAGTTCTTGCACTTTGTCCACTCTTATCTGTGTGGCTATGATGTACATAAATATGAAACTTAAAGATAAATAATAATCAGATAAATGTATAGTGCATAAAGAGTGGAATATTTCCCCCTGAGATGAAGTGGAGTCGGAGAAAAAATGGCAATACTTGCAGTGCAGGTACATTGAGTTGTTCCTAATTAATCTGACTTTACCGCAGAGGTTGTTCTTGAGTTTTTCGCTGCCCGTCATTTTGACGGACAGGATCGTAACATTTCCGTCAAAATCCAGTATTGCCCGTCGGCCTTTACATAACTCTGACCAGGGGATCATTAGTCCCAGCAGAGACTCATTAGCTAAAGGGCAGAAGTCACCTTGCCGTGTGTCACTTATCGCTAAGCTAACGGCATGCTAAACACCTCTCTGTGATGCTAAGCTAACGGCATGCTAAACACCTCTCTGTGATGCTAAGTTAACGGCATGCTAAACACCTTTCTGTGATGCTAAGCTAACGGCATGCTAAACACCTCTCTGTGATGCTAAGTTAACGGCATGCTAAACACCTTTCTGTGATGCTAAGCTAACGGCATGCTAAACACTTCTCTGTGATGCTAAGCTAACGGCATGCTAAACACCTTTCTGTGATGCTAAGCTAACGGCATGCTAAACACCTCTCTGTGATGCTAAGCTAACGGCATGCTAAATCCCTCTCTGTGATGCTAAGCTAACGGCATGCTAAACACCTCTCTGTGATGCTAAGTTAACGGCATGCGAAACACCTTTCTGTGATGCTAAGCTAACGGCATGCTAGACACCTCTCTGTGATGCTAAGCTAACGGCATGCTAAACACCTCTCTGTGATGCTAAGTTAACGGCATGCTAAACACCTCTCTGTGATGCTAAGTTAACGGCATGCTAAACACCTCTCTGTGATGCTAAGCTAACGGCATGCTAAACACCTCTCTGTGATGCTAGGCTAATGGCATGCTAGTAAACCCCTCTCTGTGATGCTAAGCTAACGGCATGCTAGACACCTCTCTGTGATGCTAGGCTAATGGCATGCTAGTAAACCCCTCTCTGTGATGCTAAGCTAATGGCATGCTAAACCCCTCTCTGTGATGCTAAGCTAACGGCATGCTAAACCCCTCTCTGTGATGCTAAGCTAATGGCATGCTAAACCCCTCTCTGTGATGCTAAGCTAACGGCATGCTAAACACCTCTCTGTGATGCTAAGCTAACGGCATGCTAAACACCTCTCTGTGATGCTAAGCTAACGGCATGCTAAACACCTTTCTGTGATGCTAAGCTAACGGCATGCTAAACACCTCTCTGTGATGCTAGGCTAATGGCATGCTAGTAAACCCCTCTCTGTGATGCTAAGCTAACGGCATGCTAGACACCTCTCTGTGATGCTAGGCTAATGGCATGCTAGTAAACCCCTCTCTGTGATGCTAAGCTAATGGCATGCTAAACCCCTCTCTGTGATGCTAAGCTAATGGCATGCTAAACCCCTCTCTGTGATGCTAAGCTAACGGCATGCTAAACACCTCTCTGTGATGCTAAGCTAATGGCATGCTAAACACCTCTCTGTGATGCTAAGCTAACGGCATGCTAAACACCTCTCTGTGATGCTAAGCTAACGGCATGCTAAACACCGCTCTGTGATGCTAAGCTAATGGCATGCTAAACCCCTCTCTGTGATGCTAAGCTAATGGCATGCTAAATCCCTCTCTGAGATGCTAAGCTAATGGCATGCTAAACCCCTCTCTGTGATGCTAAGCTAACGGCATGCTAAACACCTCTGTGTGATGCTAAGCTAATGGCATGCTAAACCCCTCTCTGTGATGCTAAGCTAATGGCATGCTAAACCCCTCTCTGTGATGCTAAGCTAACGGCATGCTAAACACCTCTCTGTGATGCTAAGCTAACGGCATGCTAAACACCTCTCTGTGATGCTAAGCTAACGGCATGCTAAACACCTCTCTGTGATGCTAAGCTAACGGCATGCTAAACCCCTCTCTGTGATGCTAAGCTAACGGCATGCCAAACACCTCTCATTGATGCTAAGCTAACGGCATGCTAAACACCTCTCTGTGATGTCGCTCAGACACGTGTTTCCTCCCTCCAAGTGACTCCTGTTCGACTCCTGGAAAACAAACTAACCCCTGTCGATTTGAATGTTTGGAAACTAAGTCGTGATATAAATCAAGAAGTTGTCGTCGCTCAAAATGATCCAAGTGCACTTTACTGGGAATATAACTTTAGGGGACAGGAAACAGAACTGAGGTAAACACACAACCCAGTCTCACGGCATTTCGTGCTGTAGTCACGATATTTAATCTATTGATTCGTGTTCACCAACACGATTTTCCCCTTTTTTTCGTGTTACACAGAACGATTTTAAAAGCAATGTATTTCTATTTCTATTTAATTTTAAATCGTACGTCACCTCGTACAGGCTGTCTGCTGGGTCCATCTTTGTTGGGATTATTCTGTCACGGCTGGAGGGCAAGGTACACAGGACCCAAATGCAGACTATCCAAATCCAAATACTTTTATTGCAGAACGAGCAACAAAGTAAAATCAGGCATGGCAAAACACAAAAATCCCTCTGCACAAAAACCTTCTAAGAACATCAATAATCCCACAAAGACCAACAGAAAAAACAGAACCTAAATGCACACAAACTAATCAACTGAACAAGACACAGGTGAGAGGGGAGGAGACAACACCGGGCACTAGGTGCACACAATCAGCAGAACCAGACAAGATGGGAGGGGAAACACAGAGACAGGAAACCAAAGACAGAACCAGACATGACAAAAACACAACACAGACAGATCGTAACATTTATGATATCACTGCCCCGTCTAAGACACCATCTGACTTTCATTACATTTGACTCGAGTGTTTCCTCAACTTAATGTGTTGCTTCAAATAATCCTTCTGCATCCAGTATGTGACACTGTGAGTGTTGCACGGCCAGATACGGCTCAGCTGACTCAGATAAGGAGATATATGATACATTATGATGTGATATGCCGCGGACTGTACTTAATGTGACTCTGATCCGGTTACTTATGTTGTGGCAGATATTTAAGTAAGCTTTCTTAACGCTAATGTTCTAATAGTCAGATTGCTCAGAAGATGGGAGGTGATATTCTATTAATGTTCACGTTCACACAGTCGCTGATTTTTGCCGGCCGTCTTTCCTGCAACGGCAGCTTTTCTGTATTTCCTTTCTCCTGTAATATGACTTGATCGCTTTAAACTCTGCACACTGAGCTCTGATTGGTCAGCAGGCAGTGCTTTCACTGAGTTGAGCTCTTAGCCTGCAACCTAACCTGCTCCGGGGCAGGTTAGCCGCTCAGCATCAGTTACCATGGAGATCTAGCCTGCTAAAAAGAGAACCAGCTTCGTAGGACCGGAAACACAGAGCTTTCCCTGAAGTTAGCCGCTAAGAGAACATCCTGCTTCATAGTACAGGCCTCTGATCTCTCTGAAACACCTGCAGCCTCGGAGGAATCCTCTCTATTCAAACATAATATTGACGAAGGGGAGGTTCATCCTGACCCTTATTGCAAAGTGACTCCTCTCAGCTGGCGGCAACCTGCGTGATCAATGTCAATGATTATTGTTTACATGTGGGTCACGTAGCTCCTTCGTGACGCAACAAATGGCTAATTGCGGGCTACGCTATCAGCGGCGTCCCAGGGGAATTTGTCTATAAATAATATGGATCCCATGCATGCAGGGACCCTCCAGCAACGTCTTTGAAACGTAAATCTGATCTTTTCCCTCTACAGTCTCAGAGAGGGAAACCGCTCCGCTGCAGAATACTAAAAACAGCTACTGTGATGTTAAAGAGGAACCATTCAAGAGTTATTAAAGCCTCTTATATTCACTCATGCTTTGTCTTCAGCAACATCTGCATTCAAACGTCTCTGCAGGGGCACCACACACACACACACACACACACACACACACACACACACACACACACACACACACACACACACACACACACACACACACACACACACACACACACTTTTCTTTTGAGTTTATTTCTCACGTTTCTCTCGCTCTGTCTAAAGTTATTGGTTTGTGTTCATGCTGGTCATTTCGAAGACACTATAAAGAAACAATAAACAGGAACAAATCTGCAAAAATAATCTAGAAATGTCTTAGAAAGAAAGACACCTTCACTGTTATCACTTAAAATAGGAAAAAGCCAAGTCTAATCAGACAAACATTCAAAAATGGACCTAAAAGTTAGTGTTTGGAAGTGAATGTGTCACGGGTTGTGAAACAAGCAGGATCCAAATGCAGATATAAACTGAAACTTCCTTTATTTCAAGGCTATGATATATATATCTATACAATGACAAAACAGAACACTCACTGCAGAACTAGTCAGGGAACAAGACGAACCGACCAAGACAGACAGAAAACCCAGAACTTAAATACACACAAGACTCAATCACACAACAAGACACAGGTGAGGAGGGAGGAGAAAACACAGGGGCCCAGGTGAACATAATCAGACCATTAGACACACCAGGGAAACTAATGACAAGAGGAACCCACAGGGAAAAGGACCAGACAATAACCCAAAGGAAAACATGACATGGAAAACAGCAAAAACACCCAAACCTACAAAACTATAAACGTGACATAACATGAGAATCGTGACATAATGTGAAATGAAGAGTTCTATTCAGAGGTTTGAAATCACATGGATGCAGACGCAGAAGCAGGGTTATTTAAATAACTTCTGAACGTCACATGTGACTTATTATTCATGCTATGGGTTTTTAGGTTAAGTGTGTAGAGCATGAATCTGTATTTAATGAATATTGATAAGTCAGAAATGTAAAAGTGTTTTCTTTAAAACATTAAAATAATAAAGCCAAAGTGAGGCTGTTGTTAGCTCTCAGCGTTCCTCCATTAAATCACAGCGCCTGTTAAAAGCTCACTAAGTGCTGAAATATGAAATACATATTCAATATTTATTTAATTCCTCTTTATTTTAGAGTACCTGCTTTTACAGCTAATTGATGATTCCTCTTGATAAAGTTCAGAGGGCAAGGACCTCAGGATTAACCCTTCAATTACACACTGAAGTATTATAAACCAGGACGAGGTAAACAACTGTTAGGGAACCGAGGCGCAGCACGAACCCCTCTTCCCAATGAGACAGAAACTTCATTGTTTTTAAAGGAGGCGAGACACATAAATAACTTCTGACCGAACCTCACGAAAAAACAGGAGAAAACTGGTTTGAAAAAAGAAAAGTGTGTCGCACTCCTGGGCCAAGCAAAGCGTGTCTTTCAAGACAGATTCAATTAGATTCTCTTTACAAAGATACTAAATGTACAAAGGACCGGTAATCGTTAGATGAGACCACACAGAACAATAGATCAGGTTTTCTACAACAGACACGGAGTTGGGAGTAGGAGAGGTCGATGAGAGAGGGCCGAGGGACTGCGTGCTGCAGCTTAGATTAGCCTGTCGAAGGCAGCCAATCAGCTAACGGGTACCGCCTTCTACATCCAATATATATCCTTTGTTTACTTCCACGCTCCAACACAGAATAACAGGAACACCCAGCGAGCACCTCGGAGGAGCTTTGAGAACACACTTAGATGCAGTCACAGTCAGAAAGTGTTTATAAAGAAATCCCTCTTTGAAGGAAACATGCTTTGCACGCTGACTCTGAAACTCCACTGATGTTCATTTCCCTTCTTCACCTCCGCTTGCTGCTCTTTGAGGGATTAGAAAGGCTCTTTAGAGAGGAAGGGGCTCTGGCTCAGGACGGGTCCTATCACCTGGCCTCTTTAGAGAGGAAGGGGCTCTGGCTCAGGACGGGTCCTATCACCTGACCTCTTTAGAGAGGAAGGGGCTCTGGCTCAGGACGGGTCCTATCACCTGACCTCTTTAGAGAGGAAGGGGCTCTGGCTCAGGACGGGTCCTATCACCTGACCTCTTTAGAGAGGAAGGGGCTCTGCACAGCTGGACGGGTCCTATCACCTGACCTCTTTAGAGAGGAAGGGGCTCTGCACAGCTGGCTCAGGACGGGTTCTATCACCTGACCTCTTTAGAGAGGAAGGGGCTCTGCACAGCTGGCTCAGGACGGGTTCTATCACCTGACCTCTTTAGAGAGGAAGGGGCTCCGCACAGCTGGCTCAGGACGGGTCCTATCACCTGACCTCTTTAGAGAGGAAGGGGCTCTGCACAGCTGGCTCAGGACGGGTCCTATCACCTGACCTCTTTAGAGAGGAAGGGGCTCCGCACAGCTGGCTCAGGACGGGTTCTATCACCTGACCTCTTTAGAGAGGAAGGGGCTCCGCACAGCTGGCTCAGGACGGGTTCTATCACCTGACCTCTTTAGAGAGGAAGGGGCTCCGCACAGCTGGCTCAGGACGGGTTCTATCACCTGACCTCTTTAGAGAGGAAGGGGCTCTGCACAGCTGGCTCAGGACGGATTCTATCACCTGACCTCTTTAGAGAGGAAGGGGCTCTGCACAGCTGGCTCAGGACGGGTTCTATCACCTGACCTCTTTAGAGAGGAAGGGGCTCTGCACAGCTGGACGGGTTCTATCACCTGGCCTCTTTAGAGAGGGAGGGGCTCTGCACAGCTGGACGGGTTCTATCACCTGACCTCTTTAGAGAGGGAGGGGCTCTGCACAGCTGGCTCAGGACGGGTTCTATCACCTGACCTCTTTAGAGAGGAAGGGGCTCTGCACAGCTGGACGGGTTCTATCACCTGACCTCTTTAGAGAGGAAGGGGCTCTGGCTCAGGACGGGTTCTATCACCTGACCTCTTTAGAGAGGAAGGGGCTCTGCACAGCTGGCTCAGGACGGGTTCTATCACCTGACCTCTTTAGAGAGGAAGGGGCTCTGCACAGCTGGACGGGTTCTATCACCTGGCCTCTTTAGAGAGGGAGGGGCTCTGCACAGCTGGACGGGTTCTATCACCTGACCTCTTTAGAGAGGGAGGGGCTCTGCACAGCTGGACGGGTTCTATCACCTGGCCTCTTTAGAGAGGGAGGGGCTCTGCACAGCTGGACGGGTTCTATCACCTGACCTCTTTAGAGAGGAAGGGGCTCTGCACAGCTGGCTCAGGACGGGTCCTATCACCTGACCTCTTTAGAGAGGAAGGGGCTCTGCACAGCTGGCTCAGGACGGGTCCTATCACCTGACCTCTTTAGAGAGGGAGGGGCTCTGCACAGCTGGCTCAGGACGGGTTCTATCACCTGACCTCTTTAGAGAGGAAGGGGCTCCGCACAGCTGGACGGGTTCTATCACCTGACCTCTTTAGGGAGGGAGGGGCTCTGCACAGCTGGACGGGTTCTATCACCTGAACTCTTTAGAGAGGGAGGGGCTCCGCACAGCTGGACGGGTTCTATCACCTGACCTCTTTAGAGAGGGAGGGGCTCTGCACAGCTGGACGGGTTCTATCACCTGACCTCTTTAGAGAGGGAGGGGCTCTGCACAGCTGGACGGGTTCTATCACCTGACCTCTTTAGAGAGGGAGGGGCTCCGCACAGCTGGACGGGTTCTATCACCTGACCTCTTTAGAGAGGGAGGGGCTCTGCACAGCTGGACGGGTTCTATCACCTGACCTCTTTAGAGAGGGAGGGGCTCTGCACAGCTGGACGGGTTCTATCACCTGACCTCTTTAGAGAGGGAGGGGCTCTGGCTCAGGACGGGTCCTATCACCTGACCTCTTTAGAGAGGGAGGGGCTCTGCACAGCTGGCTCTGGACGGATCCTATCACCTGGCCTCTTTAGAGAGGAAGGGGCTCTGCACAGCTTGCTCAGGACGGGTCCTATCACCTGGCCTCTTTAGAGAGGGAGGGGCTCTGCACAGCTGGCTCAGGACGGGTCCTATCACCTGGCCTCTTTAGAGAGGAAGGGGCTCTGCACAGCTGGCTCAGGTTCTATCACCTGGCCTCTTTAGAGAGGAAGGGGCTCTGCACAGCTGGCTCAGGTTCTATCACCTGGCCTCTTTAGAGAGGAAGGGGCTCTGCACAGCTGGCTCAGGTTCTATCACCTGGCCTCTTTAGAGAGGGAGGGGCTCTGCACAGCTGGCTCAGGTTCTATCACCTGGCCTCTTTAGAGAGGGAGGGGCTCTGCACAGCTGGCTCAGGTTCTATCACCTGGCCTCTTTAGAGAGGGAGGGGCTCTGCACAGCTGGCTCAGGTTCTATCACCTGGCCTCTTTAGAGAGGAAGGGGCTCTGCACAGCTGGCTCAGGACCTATCACCTGACCTCGTGTCCCTTCATTGAAAGGGACAGATGTTGGGGTTGTCTCTGAACACAGGAGGGGTTATTTGTGTCTTTTCTGTTTGAAGGCTGAGCTAACGTTCCCCACACATCGTGCTAACAGACATCCAACATACCGTCGTATCTCTACGACGAGTATCTCTACGACGAGTATCTCTAGGACGAGTATCTCTACGACGAGTGTCTCTAGGACGAGCGTCTCTACGACGAGTGTCTCTAGGACGAGTATCTCTACGACGAGTGTCTCTAGGACGAGCGTCTCTACGACGAGTATCTCTAGGACGAGTATCTCTACGACGAGTGTCTCTAGGACGAGTATCTCTACGACGAGTGTCTCTACGACGAGTGTCTCTACGACGAGCGTCTCTACGACGAGCGTCTCTACGACGAGTATCTCTACGACGAGTGTCTCTACGACGAGTATCTCTAGGACGAGTATCTCTAGGACGAGTATCTCTACGACGAGTGTCTCTACGACGAGCGTCTCTACGACGAGTATCTCTACGATGAGTATCTCTACGACGAGCGTCTCTACTCGTATCTCTACGACGAATATCTCTATGATGAGTATCTCTACGAAGATTTTCTCTACGACGAATATCTCTACGATGAGTATCTCTACGAAGATTTTCTCTACGACGAATATCTCTACGATGAGTATCTCGACGGGTATCTCTACGACGAGTATCTCTACGAATATCTCGACGAGTATCTCTACGGGTATCTCTACGACGAGTATCTCTACGACGAATATCTCTACGACGAGTATCTCTACGGGTATCTCTACGACGAATATCTCTACGTACAAACGCAACAATCACGGCTTCTTTTTCAGGGTCTGTTATTCATTCAGTCTCTCCTCAAACTCTAACCGGAGCTGTTGGGTGTTAAGGAAGAGCTTTACAAAAAGGCTTTGATTGAAACATTTAGTGATTTTAAGACGATCAGAGTAAAAATCACTGTTTCTGTCAATTCAAAAAAACAACAATTGTGAAAAGAGACTTCTCTTCAGACGAGTTGTTTCCCCCTGTTGGATATTTATAGTCTTTTTTTGGTTTTTCTGGGATCTCTGTACATAATGTATTTCTAAATGTGTTGATTATTACCCATGATGCATTTAGACGGTGTTTTCTCTCCCTGCGTCTTCCTCCTCTCATATTTCCTGTTTCTCTAATCTCTCTCTCTCTGGTTCAGATTAATGAGTTCCTGCAGCTTCTTTCATCACATTAGGTTTATTTCACCTTCAGTTGATTGAGGCCGCGCTCGGGAGGCTTTCCAATGACAGGAAGTCCATCAGATTAATCAGAGAGCAAAGATCAGCCCGCAGCGAACCTGAGGTTTATTAAAAACATATTTATCCACACTAACAGAACACATGTTAACAAGAGGGTCGACAGACATCACCATGAAGCCCCTCACCTCATTACGGACATCATTACACGTGTTCTGACTGTTTCAATATGCACATGAGGTATTATCTATTCATAATGAGAATATAACTATAGAACATTCTACAAATGCAGAAATGTGCATATTATTATATCACTCCATAAATCTGAAAATTCTGCCATAAAAACTCATTTTCTTCATGTTATTATTAGTAAAATGTTCTCTAAATCTGTAATGTTATGTATAAATACTCATATGTGGTGTTTGTTATGCTAGCTTTTGGTGAATTTAGGATAAATCTGCAGACATAAACGAACAAATGTATGAAATAAACTCCTAAATGTGGATTTTTGGTGTTTTGTTGCTCTAGTCTGCAAGAAGACATAGAAGCCAAACGCTGCTCTATCAATCAGGCTGTGAATCATATTTCAACTTTTCTGACATGTTATGTATAAATATGCAAATGAGGAATTATGCAAAGCTAACGTTTGGTGAATTTAGGAGGAATATTCGACACAAATGGACAAAAAGCCTCTTTTCGGGTGTTTCCTTTGCACTAGTCTGCAAGGAGACGTGCTGGAGCAGCCAAACAGGGAGAGCTGCATGAAAGCAAGCGGCTCGTTGCCTGCAGTGTCTCTCCTCCATGTCCTCACCCTGATAAGTGATAGTTGTTCTCTCTTTCTTCTCCTCCTCCTCCTCCACAGTGTCTGCTCGTGGCCTCCAGCTGCCGATGATCAGAAAGAAAGGAACAAAGAGAGGAAAGCTCTCCGTCATCTCCTGATCTCCAGCAGCAGCAGAACAGAGGATGAGTCACTGATCGTCTGCGGGGGGAAACAGGAGAAGGAGGTCAGTGGTGGCTTTTGATTATTGAACACATCCTAATGATCTCCCAACGCTGAAGAGTCCACATCAAGAGGACGCTCTGCTCTGCTGCACAAGAATCTGGACTACTGATCATTCAGGCTTTGAGAATAAAGCAAAGACACACGAGACATACAGTCAGGAGGTCACTTTGCCTTCTTCCTTCACATTAGTCTATTTCAGATCAGAAGCACTTCCTTCTTCCCAAGCTGCATCAAAAGACAAGGCATTAACAACAACCATTAAAAGACTAGAAATAAAGAAGAGAGTAGAAAATGTTCATGTTGCATTGAGAAATGAACAATAAGAAGATATAGGTATTATATTCCCATGAGACAGATCGATGGATATGAACTTTTCACACAACTTTTATTTAGTATTTATGTGTTTTAATAAAGATGGTGGAGGAGCTCAGGTCAGAAACATTTCATTGCCATACACTGTGTGTGTGTGTGTGTGTGTGTGTGTGTGTGTGTGTGTGTGTGTGTGTGTGTCTGTGTGTGTGTGTGTGTGTGTGTGTGTGTGTGTGTGTGTGTGTGTCTGTGTGTGTCTGTGTGTCTGTGTGTCTGTGTGTGTGTGTGTCTGTGTGTGTGTGTGTCTGTGTGTGTGTGTGTGTGTGTCTGTGTGTGTCTGTGTGTGTGTGTGTGTGTGTGTGTGTGCGCGTGCGTGCGTGTGTGTGTGTGTGTGTGTGTGTGTGTGTGTGTGTGTGTGTGCGTGCGTGTGTGTCTGTGTGTGTGTGTGTGTGTGTGTGTGTGTGTGTGTGTGTCTGTGTGTGTGTGTGTGTGTGTGTGTGTGTGTGTGTGTGTGTGTGTGTGTGTGTGTGTGTGTGTGTGTGTGTGTGTGTTCCTCATTATCTTGGATGGTGAGAAGCTGCACACTCAGATGACAGCCTCTCCTCTGGCTGTTTAACGCGGAGAATCTTATTATGTGTGCTTTTTGGGGCGTGTGTGCAGCGCTCGCTCGTCTGAGAGGATCTGGACGAGGCTTTAAGAGTTTGTTCACAGATGGTGAGGCTTTCTTAGAAACATGCATACATCAGTCAGTTCAATTCCATCTCCTCTGTCTTATAGACATATGGATAAGTGATGCCTGCTGACATGTGTGTGTGAAGTGTCCGGTTTGAACCCTAACTTGTTATTGCCAAGACTAAAGAAAGAAGAGCTTTCACACATGCTTGGCCGGAGAGAGACCTTCCTCTCATTAGACAATAAGTACTTCTACCAAAATGGAGTTTATACTACAATTACATGAGGTGAAAGAGAGGCTTGTATAACGGAGGCTTTTGGGATCCGACAGACATCCAGAGAGACAGGAGAAAGTCTCTCACCTGCTTTTTAAGGTCTCCAACGCTCAGAGACAACTTTAAAGACAAATAAAGACAGATATTTGTCTCTGAGGACTCATATGATGTCTGTCAGAGCGGATCCACACTCCGTCCCTCCCTCTGCTGTCAGCCTGGAGTTCTCCTGCAGCTGATCAGACTTATTACAGAAATACAGCCCGGTGTTTTGACAGAGTTACTCAACCTGAGACGTGAGACGGTCACTGCATTAAATGTGCTTTGAAGGATCCTTAAAGCCCATGATCGTCAAGGCGTGTTACAGAAAGGTGGCAGTCTCAGAAGGAAGGCTTTGGACACGTGGACTCCTTTCTGCAGATAAGTCCTCCACACGAATCCCTCTCTTAAAGCGTCCCTTAATACCACCAGTTACTCAGACAGCATGCACAGAAGCAGGACATCTTTAGACATGGAGACATGGAGACATGGAGACATGGGGATGGAGACATGGAGACATGGAGACATGGGGATGGAGACATGGAGACATGGAGACATGGAGACATGGAGATGGAGACATGGAGACATGGAGACATGGTGATAGAGACATGGAGACATGATGATAGAGACATGGAGACATGGAGACATGGGGATGGAGACATGGAGACATGGTGATAGAGACATGGAGACATGGAGACATGATGATAGACACATGGAGACATGGGGATGGAGACATGGAGACATGGAGACATAGAGACATGGGGATGGAGACATGGAGACATGGTGATAGAGACATGGAGACATGGAGACATGATGATAGACACATGGAGACATGGGGATGGAGACATGGAGACATGGAGACCTGGAGACATGGGGATGGAGACATGGAGACATGGTGATAGAGACATGGAGACATGGAGACATGATGATAGACACATGGAGACATGGGGATGGAGACATGGAGACATGGAGACATGATGATAGACACATGGAGACATGGAGACATGGAGACATGGGGATGGAGACATGGAGACATGGTGATAGAGACATGGAGACATGGAGACATGATGATAGACACATGGAGACATGGGGATGGAGACATGGAGACATGGAGACATGATGATAGACACATGGAGACATGGAGACATGGAGACAAGGGGATGGAGACATGGAGACATGGTGATAGAGACATGGAGACATGGAGACATAATGATAGACACATGGAGACATGGAGACATGGAGACATGGGGATGGAGACATGGAGACATGGTGATAGAGACATGGAGACATGGAGACATGATGATAGAGACATGGAGACATGGTGATAGAGACATGGAGACATGGTGATAGAGACATGGAGACATGGTGATAGAGACATGGAGACATAGAGACATGGTGATAGAGACATGGTGATAGAGACATAGAGACATGGTGATAGAGACATGGAGACATGGCGACATGGAGACATAGAGACATGGTGATAGAGACATGGAGACATGGAGACATGGAGACATAGAGACATGGAGACATGGAGACATGGAGACATTGTGATAGAGACATGGTGATGGAGACATGGAGACATGGTGATAGAGACATGGAGACATGGTGATAGAGACATGGTGATAGAGACATGGAGACATGGTGATAGAGACATGGAGACATGGAGACATGGAGACATGGAGACATGGAGATAGAGACATGGTGATAGAGACATGGAGACATGGAGACATAGAGACATGGTGATAGAGACATGGAGACATGGAGACATAGAGACATGGAGACATGGTGATAGAGACATGGAGACATGGTGATAGAGACATGGAGACATGGAGACATGGAGATAGAGACATGGAGACATGGAGACATGGAGACATGGAGACATGGAGACATGGAGACATGGTGATAGAGACATGGAGACATGGAGACATAGAGACATGGAGACATGGAGACATGGAGACATGGTGATAGAGACATGGAGACATGGAGATAGAGACATGGAGACATGGAGATAGAGACATGGTGATCAACAGATGCAACCTTCCATCGTCTCTGAGCAGTGAGAGTACTTCCTCGGTCCCTTCCTATTGAGACGAAGAAAAACATCCTCTTATTAATCCTGAACGTCTCCAAGGTCTTCCTAGTGTCCCCTGGTCCCCAGCTGTGTGCGTCACTCATTAGTGTCCCATGGTCTCCAGCTGTGTGTGTCACTCATTAGTGTCCCCTGGTCTCCCAGCTGTGTGCATCACTGTTTAGTGTCCCCTGGTCTCCAGCTGTGTGCGTCACTCTTTAGTGTCCCCTGGTCTCCAGCTGTGTGCGTCACTCTTTAGTGTCCCCTGGTCTCCAGCTGTGTGCGTCACTCTTTAGTGTCCCCTAGTCTCTACCTGTGTGTGTCACTCTTTAGTGTCCCCTGGTCTCCAGCTGTGTGCGTCACTCTTTAGTGTCCCCTGGTCTCCAGCTGTGTGCGTCACTCTTTAGTGCCCCCTGGTCTCCAGCTGTGTGCGTCACTCTTTAGTGTCCCCTGGTCTCCAGCTGTGTGCGTCCCTCTTTAGTGTCCCCTGGTCTCCAGCTGTGTGCGTCACTCTTTAGTGTCCCCTGGTCTCCAGCTGGGTGCGTCACTCTTTAGTGTCCCCTGGTCTCCAGCTGTGTGCGTCACTCTTTAGTGTCCCCTGGTCTCCAGCTGGGTGCGTCACTCTTTAGTGTCCCCTGGTCTCCAGCTGTGTGCGTCACTCTTTAGTGTCCCCTGGTCTCCAGCTCACATTTTGTGCACCTGAGTCCAAACACCAGCTCCAGCTGCTGACCTCTCACTGAGCATGTTGTCCTGCTCCTCGTGTCCTTTCAAAACCAATTTACTGTAAAAAACTAAATAAAATCCAGCGTTATGATTCGTCCCTCCATCCTAAACTTTAACGAGTCCTGAACAAAAGCAGCTTTTAACCTTTTTTTGTAACCTTTTCTCAAACTGTAGCTGCTGTGTGAGGATCTTGAGGATTTAAAAGGTTTTCCCCTCGTAGAAAGACGTCAGAAAGACACGTTGATGTTCTCTGGGGTGTTAGCAGACTCTTCACGCTAACGAAGGATCACTTCTAGGCAGGGTTGGGAGGGTCACTTTGTAAATGTAATCAGTTACTGAATACTGAATACATGCTCTGAAAGTAATCAGAATACAGTTACGTGTCTTAAAACGAATTCAGATTACTTTTAGAATACATTTGAAATACTTTATTTTTCCATAACAGATGGGTATGTGTTGGTGAACAGGAGACACTTATTTTACTGTTTTAATGGCTCATCAAGAACTCAAACACAACATCTTGGTGTCATTCTGGACAGCTCCCTCTCATCTGCACCCCACATCAAACACATCGGACTGCATTCTTTGTACTGTCTTAAAACCTTTCCTTGGAATATGTTATGAATTGTAATGTGTCCTTGGGTGCTTTGAAAGGCGTCCCTAAATAGAATGAATTATCATTATTATTATTATCTGAAACGATGTAATAACTTTTAAAACTGTTTCCAGTCACTTGCCCCATGCATTCAGCAGCAGCAGGGCATTCACTTTGATTTGATCCCGTTATGAAATGTCATCATTTCAACAATAAATAAATGCTACATAAACGTTATCTTGCACACTTTATCTAACCATCTCCGTTTCTAACTTTCAATATATTTAAAAAGAGATCTCTCTCTCTCTCATCTGCGTGCGGGGGCGGGGCCTCACAGACACGCTGCATCTCTCTCTCGCTCAGACACGCTGCCGCGCTGTGTGCACACAGTTCTGCCGGTAATGAATATTACATTTTGTGAGGAAACTTTTCCACCAATAATTCCAATAAGTATTCTAAAATGTATTCACTTCAGGTTTACGAAAGTAACTGTAATCAGATTACTCGGGCACACTGAGGGTGAAGTGAACGAGCACATACACTTGTGTAAAATAAAAAGGAGATGGGGAAATGTGTAAATCTAAAGTATTTTTAGAACTCAGCAGACCATACTGACCTGAGAGGCTCAACAGCATCCTCTGGGACCCAAAGCATGCTCTGACAGAGAAGCTGAGCTGCTAGCATCTGATGGAGATTGAATAAAGTCAGCCTGAAGCATCCTTTGTGCTCCAGTCAGTCCTCAGTGAACACAGAGCTACAGACCAGATGCACGCTGAAGGCTCTTTGAGCATCTCTCACTGATCCTGCTGTGATGTTACATGTTTGTTGTTTGTTTCTCGTGTGTCTTGATGTTTGTCTGTTGATGTTCCACAGAGCTGCTGTGATGCAAGGAGCCTTTCAGACTTCATCTGACCGTTAAAGTACGTTCTTCCTCTCTTTTCCCTCGGTGTGAAAGTGTTCCCCCTCCTCTCTGCTCGGGGCCGGTGTCAGCTCTCATCAGGAGAAACACATGCTCTCTGACACAAATATAACCCAGCGTGGAGGAGAGAGTGAGAGCTGCTGGTCAACATGTGTCACCTCGCCTCCAAATCACTGTCCCTGAACACATCACGAGAAACCCTCCAACGTCATGCCTTCGTTAGCTAAAACTTTAATGTTAATACGACCTTTGTGTCGACTGCAGGTCTGAAGAGTGGAAATACATCTCAGAGCTCTTCAGAAGCAGGTCTCAGCCTCCGTGGAAACACTCGCTCTTAATTGATCATTTGCCTTTCTAATTCCTCCTGGGTAATTGGACAGCAGAGTTTCACTTCCTGTCTTATAGAGGAGGCTGTAAATGAGCTGCTGTAGAGCCGATGAATGGGAGTCAGAGGCGGTGTGTTCAGTATGGAACTCCACACGGGTCCGTGTTGCAACACAATAATCCCAACGGTGAATTATGTCCCATAACGTGTCACCACACAAGCCCCCCCAGAATTCACCCATAAACAAAATCAGCGTGGCGTGGAGGAAAGACAGGTCGACCCCCACGACTCCTGAGCACGGGAGCTGGAAAAACGACTAAGGCATGGGTGGCCTCCGGAAGAGGCAAGACCGGAACAACGGGTCTCAATTCAGTGACAGGGATCAAGGCCGGGGGGGCGCCCCCGTCGCGGGGGTCGTGCCAGCACCACCGGCTGGCCCAAATCCAAGTGGGCCGCCTTCAACCGGTCCACCGAGACGTGCTCGGCCTTACCACCCGGGTCGACCACAAAGTGATTGTCCCCGTGTTCCAAAACCCGGAAAGGTCCATCGTAAGGAGGCTGTAGGGGACCCCTGTGCGCATCGTGCCGGATGAAGATGTGCTATCCGCGGGAACCCGGGACACCTGAGTACCATGTTGAGAAGTGGGAATTGGAGCAAAAGTCTCAGCGGCGTCCTGCAGGCAAACCCGTTGCGCGACGCCGACCTGGGAGCCGACGCGTCAGGGAGGAAATCCCCTGGAACCCTCAGCGGCTGATCGTAGACCTTCTCGCCGTGGAACACTGCAGATCTTCCTTAGGCGTGGTCCGCAGGCCCAGCATTACCCAAGGCAGCTTGTCGACCCAATTGCCGTCCTTCAGGCCGGCTCTGAGTGCTGCCTTCATGGAGCGATGGAAACGTTCACAGAGGCCGTTAGCTTGAGGGTGGTAAGCGGTTGTCCTGTGAAGCTTAACCCCCAAACCGCACGCCACGGCGTTCCAGAGCTCTGAACTGGACTGCGAACCCCGGTCTGAGGAAACCGACATAAAAGCCCGGGCTATGTCAGCCGCCGACGTCGACATGAGAGGAACCGCCTCCGGCCAGCGGGTCGTCCTGTCCACCATGGTGAGGAGGTAAGAAAAACTCTGAGAGGAGGGCAATGGACCCACTAGGTCGATGTTTACGTGATCAAACCTCCTCTCCGGCACCAGGAAACGTTCCAAAGGGGATTTCGCGTGGCGGTGCACCTTAGCACGCTGACAAGCCACGCACTCACCAGCCCAAGTCCTCAAGTCCTTTTTTAGCCCCGCAAAACGAACCGAAGCGCTGGCGACGAATATGTCGTCCAGGTAGACGAACACAAACGGCAAGTCCCGCAGCACCGAATCCATGAAGTCTGAGCCCGGGAAGGCAAGTGAAGCAGGAATGTCTCCATAAACAAAATCCGGGGATCTTCCCCCCCTAGCAGATTCAGCATTTTCTCCATGAGCTGAGATGGCTTGCTGTCTCCTAGGCCTTGAATGTCAAGAATCCGGTGGGCCCTCTCCTTAGCAGATAAGCTAAATGTCTTAAGGAGAAGGGCCTTAATCGCCTCATATTTGCCATGGCATGGGGGGTCTGTGATAAATCCCACCAACCTGGATGACGTGGAGCTTCCCAGCGCTGCTACTACGTGGAAATATTTCAAGTCCCCGTCACGGACTTGTCGGCAGGCGAAGTGCGCCTCCACGTGTGCGAACCACGCCGCAGCAGGATGCTCCCAAAACTCCGGCAGTTTAACAAAAACATTGTGATCAGCCATGTTCAATAGCTCTTCGAAAACTTTCACGAAAACGTCATGGTCACTAGTCTAGAGCCGATGAATGGGAGTCAGACCTGTGAAGAGGTCTGACTCCAGAGGGCGAAGGCAGCGGCTGGGAAAGTCAGGGGGCCGGGCTCGAGGGCGAGGGCATCGGCTGGGAAAGTCAGGGGGCCGGGCTCGAGGGCGAGGGCATCGGCTGGGGAAGTCAGGGGGCCGGGCTTGAGGGCGAAGTCCGCGGACCTCAGGGGGCCGGGCTCGAGGGCGAAGGCCGCGGCTGGGGAATTCGGGGGGCTGGGCACAAGGACGGGCAAGAAGGCGGCGACGGGACAGCTCCAGAGGAGGGGCAGGGAGACGGTGTGGAAGCAGGAGCACAGGGATCGGGAGCACAGGGAGCTGGAGATGGCGGAACCCCCGTGGTACAGGAACCGGTGTCGGACGGACAGGAAACGGAGCCGTCGGGACAGGTGCAGACGGAACCCCCGACGGGACAGGCACAGACGGGAACCTGGACAGAACATGGGATGGTGTCAGTGGAACCCCGGACTGAGCAAGGGCTGGTGTCGACTGGAACCCAGACGTCAACGGGACCCCTAAAAGAACTGGACAAAGCGTAGGCGGGACCCCCGGTGGGTCAGGATCTGATGGCAGCTGGACCTCTGACTGAACAGGATTCAGAGCTGGCTGGACCTCCGACGGAACAGGTGTCGGCGGGATCCCCAACAGGTCGGGCGACGGAGTTGTCAGGGGACCCCCAACGGAACAGAACATGGATCTGGCAGGACCCCCAGCAGAAAAGTAGTCAGCGGGACCCCCAATGGAACAGGACACCGAGTTGGCAGGACCGCCAGCGGAATCCCCAACGGATCAGGACATGGGGTTGGCAGGACCCCCGGCAGAACAGTAGTCGGTGGGACCCCCAACGAGACAGGACATGGGGTTGGCTGGACCCCCGGTATGATAGTAGTCGGCAGGACCCCCAAAGGGATAAGACATGGTGTTGGCAGGACCCCCAGCGAAACAGGTGTCGGCTGGACCCCCAACGGCACAGGACATGGAGTTGGCAGGACCCTCAGCAGAACCCCCAACGGAACCAAGCATGGAGTTGGGACATTAGTTGGGACTTGAGAAGGGACTAGAGAAGGGAAATGAGAAGGGATTTGAGAACGGACTTGAGAGGGGACTTGAGAGGGGACTAGAGAAGGGACTAGAGAAGGGACTTGGAAAGGGACTTGAGTAAGGACTTGAGAAGGGACTAAAGAAGGGAAATGAGAAGGGATTTGAGAACGGACTTGAGAGGGGACTTGAGAGGGGACTAGAGAAGGGACTAGAGAAGGGACTTGGAAAGGGACTTGGAAAGGGACTTGAGTAAGGACTTGAGAAGGGACTAGAGAAGGAACTAGAGAGGGGATTAGAGAAGGGACTTGAGAGGGGACTCGAGAGTTGACTCGAAAGGGGACTTGAGAGGGAACTCGAGAGGAGACTTGAGAGGTGACTCGAGAGGAAACTCGAGAGATGACTCGAGAGGGGACTAGAGAAGGGACTAGGGAAGTGAATAGAGGAGGGACTTGAGAAAGGACTTGAGAAGGGACTAGAGTAGGGACTAGGGAAGGGACTAGAGGGAGCGACTAGAGAGGGGACTTGAGAAGGGACTAGAGAAGGGACTAGAGTAGGGACTAGGGAAGGGACTAGAGGAGCGACTAGAGAGGGGACTTGAGAAGGGACTAGAGAAGGGACTAGAGAAGGGACTAGGGAAGTGACTAGAGGAGCGACTAGAGAGGGGATTTGAGAAAGGACTTGAGAAGGGACTAGAGTAGGGACTAGGGAAGGGACTAGAGGAGCGACTAGAGAGGGGACTTGAGAAAGGACTTGAGAAGGGACTAGAGAAGGGACTAGGGAAGGGACTAGAGGAGCGACTAGAGAGGGGACTTGAGAAAGGACTTGAGAAGGGACTAGAGTAGGGACTAGGGAAGGGACTAGAGGAGCGACTAGAGAGGGGACTTGAGAAGGGACTAGAGAAGGGACTAGAGAAGGGACTAGGGAAGTGACTAGAGGAGAGACTTGAGAAGGGACTTGAGAAGGGAATTGAGTAGGGACTAGAGAAGGGACTAGAGAAGGGACTATAGGAGGGACCATGGCTGCTGGGGCCGGAACCAGGGCCGGAACCATGGCTTCTGGGGCTGGGACCATGGCTGCTGGGGCCGGTACCGGAGCCGGAACCATGGCTGCTGGGGCCGGTACCGGAGCCGGAACCATGGCTGCTGGGGCTAGGACCGGAGCCGGAACCATGGCTGCTGGGGCTAGGACCGGAGCCTGAACCATGGCTGCTGGGGCTAGGACCGGAGCCGGAACCATGGCTGCTGGGGCTAGGACCGGAGCCTGAACCATGGCTGCTGGGGCTAGGACCGGAGCCTGAACCACGGCTGCCGGGGCTGGAATCCTGACCTTGCGTTTCCTTCCATGCTGTCTTGAAGCCCTGTGGAGGCTCAGAGGTCCTCCAAAGGCCAGACGAGACCCAGCGAAGGGGTCCTTGAAAAGAGCCTTGTTGGGAACTGTGGCTGGCAGGGGGCTAGCATGCCAGCGGCTAGCAGGCCGGGAAACAGGTTTGACCTCAAAGCTACCGAAAAAGTCCTCCACCCACTCGGGTAATAACTCCTTTAACCAGGGCCTTGAGGTTACTTATTGGCGTGCCGTTGAGATAATTGACTGCCTCTCTCTAACATCTAAGAAGTAGAAAGTACAGGTATTTGAGTTCAACATGTAAGAAGTAGAAAGTACAGGTATTTGTGTTCAACATGTAAGAAGTAGAAAGTACAGGTATTTGAGTTCAACATGTGAGAAGTAGAAAGTACAGGTATTTGTGTTCAACATGTGAGAAGTAGAAAGTACAGGTATTTGAGTTCAACATGTAAGAAGTAGAAAGTACAGGTATTTGAGTTCAACATGTGAGAAGTAGAAAGTACAGGTATTTGAGTTCAACATGTAAGAAGTAGAAAGTACAGGTATTTGAGTTCAACATGTGAGAAGTAGAAAGTACAGGTATTTGAGTTCAACATGTAAGAAGTAGAAAGTACAGGTATTTGAGTTCAACATGTGAGAAGTAGAAAGTACAGGTATTTGAGTTCAACATGTAAGAAGTAGAAAGTACAGGTATTTGAGTTCAACATGTGAGAAGTAGAAAGTACAGGTATTTGAGTTCAACATGTGAGAAGTAGAAAGTACAGGTATTTGAGTTCAACATGTAAGAAGTAGAAAGTACAGGTATTTGAGTTCAACATGTGAGAAGTAGAAAGTACAGGTATTTGAGTTCAACATGTGAGAAGTAGAAAGTACAGGTATTTGTGTTCAACATGTAAGAAGTAGAAAGTACAGGTATTTGAGTTCAACATGTAAGAAGTAGAAAGTACAGGTATTTGTGTTCAACATGTAAGAAGTAGAAAGTACAGGTATTTGAGTTCAACATGTAAGAAGTAGAAAGTACAGGTATTTGAGTTCAACATGTAAGAAGTAGAAAGTACAGGTATTTGAGTTCAACATGTAAGAAGTAGAAAGTACAGGTATTTGTGTTCAACATGTAAGAAGTAGAAAGTACAGGTATTTGAGTTCAACATGTGAGAAGTAGAAAGTACAGGTATTTGTGTTCAACATGTAAGAAGTAGAAAGTACAGGTATTTGTGTTCAACATGTAAGAAGTAGAAAGTACAGGTATTTGAGTTCAACATGTAAGAAGTAGAAAGTACAGGTATTTGAGTTCAACATGTAAGAAGTAGAAAGTACAGGTATTTGAGTTCAACATGAGAGAAGTAGAAAGTACAGGTATTTGGGTTCAACATGTAAGAAGTAGAAAGTACAGGTATTTGAGTTCAACATGAGAGAAGTAGAAAGTACAGGTATTTGTGTTCAACATGTAAGAAGTAGAAAGTACAGGTATTTGTGTTCAACATGTAAGAAGTAGAAAGTACAGGTATTTGAGTTCAACATGTAAGAAGTAGAAAGTACAGGTATTTGAGTTCAACATGTAAGAAGTAGAAAGTACAGGTATTTGGGTTCAACATGTAAGAAGTAGAAAGTACAGGTATTTGTGTTCAACATGTAAGAAGTAGAAAGTACAGGTATTTGTGTTCAACATGTGAGAAGTAGAAAGTACAGGTATTTGTGTTCAACATGTAAGAAGTAGAAAGTACAGGTATTTGAGTTCAACATGTGAGAAGTAGAAAGTACAGGTATTTGTGTTCAACATGTAAGAAGTAGAAAGTACAGGTATTTGAGTTCAACATGTAAGAAGTAGAAAGTACAGGTATTTGTGTTCAACATGTAAGAAGTAGAAAGTACAGGTATTTGTGTTCAACATGTAAGAAGTAGAAAGTACAGGTATTTGAGTTCAACATGTAAGAAGTAGAAAGTACAGGTATTTGAGTTCAACATGTAAGAAGTAGAAAGTACAGGTATTTGGGTTCAACATGTAAGAAGTAGAAAGTACAGGTATTTGAGTTCAACATGAGAGAAGTAGAAAGTACAGGTATTTGTGTTCAACATGTAAGAAGTAGAAAGTACAGGTATTTGTGTTCAACATGTAAGAAGTAGAAAGTACAGGTATTTGAGTTCAACATGTAAGAAGTAGAAAGTACAGGTATTTGAGTTCAACATGTAAGAAGTAGAAAGTACAGGTATTTGAGTTCAACATGTAAGAAGTAGAAAGTACAGGTATTTGTGTTCAACATGTAAGAAGTAGAAAGTACAGGTATTTGTGTTCAACATGTAAGAAGTCAAAGTAAAAAGTGGTCAGAAAAATAAATAGTGGAGTAAAGTACTGATACCAGAAACATGTACTTAATTACAGTAACAAAGTATTTGTACTCCAGTACTTCCCACCCCTGTACCTTAGACACTTCGAAGACGAAGATGTTATTGAGATAACAATTGAGTATTTAAGATTCTGAGAAATACATATTGGCAGATATTTACTTTCTATACACAAACTTCTGTAGTTTGGCAATAAATCCAGGGTCCTCCAACAATCCAACATTAATATATTTAAGAAATGAAACAATACAAATAGTAATATAAAATAAATATATTTACTAATTGTGTTTGTTTTTGGGATGTATAAACTGTCTTAATTTTTGAAATAGCAGAATACATTTAAAATAAAAAAAGACTGGCGCAAGTGACCAATGGGCAAGTAAATATAGCAATAAGTGAACTATAAACATACAATTAAATGTCATATTGTACAGTGGATAATAATTCTGCTTGTTGTATAAATAAATAAGTACATGATCTGCAGCCCCACCTGCTAGTTTGAGCTCCAGGTTCGTTGAGCAGGTTCCTGCTGAGCGGGGGGGCCACTGCTCCTCTCTGTCACCGACCTCTGCTCCTCGTCTGCAGGACTCCCAGCACTGGTGGAAGTATCGACAAACCACAGCAGTCCAAAGCTTCCTGGGGGGGTGATACACATCTGCTGGTCTGCACAGATCCCCTCGTTCCCCCCGTCTGAGGAGAGGGTTCAACCAGAGGAAGAAGAACACATCCTCCACCATGTCACCTGGGAGAAACAATCAATATATTGTGCCAGAACTTTAAGGGACATCATTTACTTTAGCTGTGTCCATGACAGGATGTGTGACTACCTAGAAGAGCAAAAAAGTGTTTTATCTTTGTGCGGACTCGTCTCAAGCACAGTTCAGATCCACACCAGATTCTCCTTCTCAGGGAGTTTCTGTTTCAGAGGATGAGTCCTGACTCCTGCAGCTGAAGTTACGGGCTGCATGAGACCTCTTGCCCCTCAGAGGAGCTCCTCTTCGTCTTACTGCTTGTTGCGTATCACAGGAATAAAATGACCATCCAGCCAAACTACACATATTTGAAGCTTTGGCTTTGCAGCAGGTGTTTTTATTTACTTGAAGGAGTGTATGTATGTCTGTTCGCTAAAGAGACATTATCAAAGGACTTTGAAGTTCCAAACAATTCAAAACATGGAGGTCAAGCTGGGTCACACACACACACACACACACACACACACACACACACACACACACACACACACACACACACACACACACACACACACACACACACACACACACACACACACACACACACACACACACACACACACACACACACACACACACACACACACACACACACACACACACACACACACACACACACACACATTTCTCAGCTGATACCACTCTTCCACATCCATATCAACACACCTACATCATATGAGTTGCAGACATGTATTCTGATGGCCGGCAGGGCCAACATTTATTATATGGAAAATAACTGCCTTTTTGTTCATGTTTTTCATAGAAAACGTGAATTCATGTATTCAAACTGGCAGTTAAAGGGTTAAAATCCTGAAAATAATTTAATATTTGGTATTTTTGATTAGGGCTGAAGTTGCTTTAAGATTGAACCCAAATAATTGATGAAAAAAATATTTTAATATAATGTTTTTATCAAAGTCTTTTGCAGTGGACATTTTTGTCTCAAATGGTCAATAAGCGTGGTCGATTTGTTACACAGGGAATTAAAGACCGATTGGAAAAATGTAAATTGGAATTGCAAAATAGATCGAGAAAATAGCCTTATCACAAAAAATCAGTTCATTTGCACAAACACAACAAAAGTTATTGCAAAATGAAACTTGAAGAATGACCCATATGGACCAAAACGTCCACAGTGATACCGGAGGGAAAGTGAAGTGACGGTTACGTGGTGATGATTGTTGTGCTTTTATGTATGTCTTAATGTGTGCACATGTCTTCAGACTGGGCAACCAATTCCTGACCTTTAGCAACCATTTTCTAACTTGTAAAAATGTGAAAGGGCAAAATATGCATCTCAAAATAACTGGAATCTTCCTCTTGTTGCATTAGTGCTATTTCAAATCTGCACGACTTACTTTGGAACATTAGCTCACACGTGCACAGAGACAACAGGGAAGTAAATCAAGTTGTTTGATCGATTCCTGACCTTTTGCAACCATTTTCTAACGTATACAAATGTGTAACGGCAACACATGCATCCCAAAATAACTACATTTTTCATCCCTATATTTGAAAGTTGCACAACTTACACTTGAAGCATTAAGTTAATAAGTTGTTTGACTGGGTTTTTATTCCGTTACGAATAAATGATAACCGTCTAAGTGACTATAAACGACCTCCATATGTTCCGTTTTCACCCCTTCCTCTAAAGCTAGCAGTATCATTTCACCGTGTTGCGTAATATCTGAACTAATCGAACTCTTTGTCAGCAGACTACTTAAGATTCCTGCGTCTCACGCCTGGATTAATCAGCTCTCCATCCCTCCAGCTGTGACGTGTGTCTACGTGCAGCAGAAGTGAATCAGCGCTGATGCACGACACCTGAATGCAACGCAGGTCAGACAGGAAGCTGCAGAAAGGATCCATCGTTAACAGTTCCTTATGAAGAGGAAGAGCAGTCAGTGTGTGCCAGGTCTGGAGTGTGTGCCTGTGTGCAGCTTTACAGTGCAGACAGAGGGGGGGGGGGGGGGGGGGGGGGTTATCAAAGAATGACAGAGAATTATCTTGACATTTAAAACAATAGAATTTCAACAGAAATATAGATGTTTATATTTTTTGCAAACACTTATTTTTACATCTTTTATTTTATTTATATATTTTTAAACAACTGTATATTTGCTCTTTTTTTCTGTAAAAAACATCTTAATTTGTGTTTTTGTTTTCATCATTATACCCCAAAGCAAATGCCTTTTATGTTTGAACATATTTGGAGATAAACCGGTATCCTGTGCGTTTCAGTGGAAGCAGATTCATTTTAAGAAATAGCCGAGGCATAGAGGGCAAAAACACATCATGCATTATGTATAAAACAATAAAGATTCCAAAGGAAGTTAGGAGTAATGTAATAAACTAATAACAGAGGCAGTGAGGGGAGTTAGAGAAGAGGACTAGATGTGTCTCAGAGAGGCAGTGAGGGGAGTTAGAGAAGAGGACTAGATGTGTCTCAGAGAGGCAGTGAGGGGAGTTAGAGAAGAGGACTAGATGTGTCTCAGAGAGGCAGTGAGGGGAGTTAGAGATGAGGACTAGATGTGTCTCAGAGAGGCAGTGAGGGGAGTTAGAGATGAGGACTAGATGTGTCTCAGAGAGGCAGTGAGGGGAGTTAGAGAAGAGGACTAGATGTGTCTCAGAGAGGCAGTGAGGGGAGTTAGAGAAGAGGACTAGATGTGTCTCAGAGAGGCAGTGAGGGGAGTTAGAGAAGAGGACTAGATGTGTCTCAGAGAGGCAGTGAGGGGAGTTAGAGAAGAGGACTAGATGTGTCTCAGAGAGGCAGTGAGGGGAGTTAGAGATGAGGACTAGATGTGTCTCAGAGAGGCAGTGAGGGGAGTTAGAGAAGAGGACTAGATGTGTCTCAGAGAGGCAGTGAGGGGAGTTAGAGAAGAGGACTAGATGTGTCTCAGAGAGGCAGTGAGGGGAGTTAGAGAAGAGGACTAGATGTGTCTCAGAGAGGCAGTGAGGGGAGTTAGAGATGAGGACTAGATGTGTCTCAGAGAGGCAGTGAGGGGAGTTAGAGAAGAGGACTAGATGTGTCTCAGAGAGGCAGTGAGGGGAGTTAGAGATGAGGACTAGATGTGTCTCAGAGAGGCAGTGAGGGGAGTTAGAGAAGAGGACTAGATGTGTCTCAGAGAGGCAGTGAGGGGAGTTAGAGAAGAGGACTAGATGTGTCTCAGAGAGGCAGTGAGGGGAGTTAGAGAAGAGGACTAGATGTGTCTCAGAGAGGCAGTGAGGGGAGTTAGAGAAGAGGACTAGATGTGTCTCAGAGAGGCAGTGAGGGGAGTTAGAGAAGAGGACTAGATGTGTCTCAGAGAGGCAGTGAGGGGAGTTAGAGAAGAGGACTAGATGTGTCTCAGAGAGGCAGTGAGGGGAGTTAGAGAAGAGGACTAGATGTGTCTCAGAGAGGCAGTGAGGGGAGTTAGAGAAGAGGACTAGATGTGTCTCAGAGAGGCAGTGAGGGGAGTTAGAGAAGAGGACTAGATGTGTCTCAGAGAGGCAGTGAGGGGAGTTAGAGAAGAGGACTAGATGTGTCTCAGAGAGGCAGTGAGGGGAGTTAGAGATGAGGACTAGATGTGTCTCAGAGAGGCAGTGAGGGGAGTTAGAGATGAGGACTAGATGTGTCTCAGAGAGGCAGTGAGGGGAGTTAGAGATGAGGACTAGATGTGTCTCAGAGAGGCAGTGAGGGGAGTTAGAGAAGAGGACTAGATGTGTCTCAGAGAGGCAGTGAGGGAGAGGAGAGAGGCAGAAAATAACTCCCTTTTTTGAGTATTTCCTGAAATGCAGGGACCCCCTCTCATGCTGTGATGGTGCATCAGGTGTGGCACCTTTGGGCCCTCATTTGTTATCTTTATGACAGAGGTAGACGCGCGCACACGCTCACGCACGCTCCCATATGACTCATCTTCACGTGTGAGCGCGCAGCCTCAGCCTCGGTATATAAACGTCCCGCTCCTGATCGTTATAACTTTAGGCTGTTTCTGCAGAGAAGAGAAGGAGGGCGGCATCTCGCCAACACCTGCGACCCAAGAGGCTTACTGGACCCCAAGAAAAACTAAGGTACGCAGACAATCGTTTATGTCATGCTTTCAGACGCATTTCCTTGTTTTCTAGCCAGGGTTTCACTAAGTGGATTCTATTCTTGGTAATTGCAGCATGGAATAAACCGTATCCGACAGATCTGTCTTTACGCGCAGATGTTCCACGTCTTTATACAACTTCTGTTACGATAACATAACACTTTATCCATCCTCACCACAGCGTGCCATCACTGTCTTTTCCTGGGTACATTTTAGGTTTCTGTAACCAAGTGGTCTTCGTTTTATTTCATGCATCAAGTCAAATTTTCATCCTTTCTAGCCGGGGTTTAACTTTTATTCTTGGTAAATGCAGCATGGAATAAACTGTGTCCAATATTGAGACCAAAATCTGTCTTTACGCGCGGATATTCCACGTCTTTGTTTTACTTCTGTTACGATAAAATAACACTTTATCCATCGTTACCACACCGTGCCATTACTGTATCCAATATTGAGCAACATATCTGAGTTTACGCGCAGATTTTCCACATTGCACTCCATCTCTATATATCTGTTCTGCACATTTTAAGATAGTTGCAACACTTTAATCCATAGTTGCCTCACGGTGTCTTTTTGGTGCGTACATGTAAGGCTCCAAGTGGATTCGCTCTTGGTGTCTGCTCTGTATTCTCAAACTTGTATTTGCAGCATGGATTTATATTTAAATGTGTCCATTACTGAGCCAAACACTTTTAACACGCAACTATCCAACATTTCAGGAGATGTTATTCACAACATAAATGTTTTTTTTCGTGCGTAAACTAAGATAAGATAAGATAAGATAGGACTTTATTTATCCCGAAGGAAATTGTTGTGCCAGAGTTACAACAATACAATAAACACATTAAACTGCTCAGCACATTTCATCCGAGAGTTTTGATTTAAAATACTAACGTGTGTGTTTCCCTCCGCAGATTCCTGTTGATATCCTGACATGAAGCTCAATTCATTTGGCACCACCGTGATTCTGCTAGTTGCCTTCTTACCGCGCTACCAATGTCGGGCCATTGAGAGTCCTGGCGGTGCCCAGCAGCAGCAGCCAGGACCCGTGGTGGAGCGGCTCGGGGAGGAGTATTTCATCCGGCTGGGGAACACCGGGGACTCTTCTAACTCTTTCCCAGCCATGATGCTCCCCTCCGGGCTGAACAGAGCGCTGCAGCTGACGCGGCGCCTCCTTCAGGGGAAAGTTGGGAACATCAGGGCGATCCTTGGAGACGATGAGGAGTCCATGGAGAGAGGAAGGAGGTCCGAAGACCCTCCGATCTCTCTGGACCTGACCTTCCACCTGCTGAGGGAGATGATGGAGATGTCCAAGGCGGAGCAAATGGCGCAGCAGGCGCAAAACAACAGAAGAATGATGGAGCTGTTCGGGAAGTGAAGCGCCAAAGATCTCCTCCTCCTCCTCTTCCTCCTCTTCCTCTTCCTGTCGCATCTCCACCATGAGCGCTGCTGTGTCACTCTTATTTAAAGCTTCAACCTCAAACTGCGGAGTTAATGTCGATCACTTATTCTTCATGACAAATACACTCTTTGTTTTGGATTCTGAACCCTGTATTTACGAGATTTATGTTTGTTAATAAACTTATGTGCAACCAGTCATTTTCTGTTGTGCAAGACAACGTCTTATATCTATATTTTAAATAAAAAAATTAAAAGCAATGCTTACACTTCTCTGTGGAAATCCTTACATATAAAATCCAGCTGCTAATGATATTAACAAACATGTTCATTTCCAATCTTACATTTTCAGGAAAGTGAAACATAAAAAAAATCACCTACACTGAGATCGATTCAGAAACTGAATATAAACAACATGGTGTAACATTAATGTGACACACACACACACACACACACACACACACACACACACACACACACACACACACACACACACACACACACACACACACACACACACACACACACACACACACACGTCTGTTGAAATCATCTTGATTCTGCTTTATTCCAGTTCAACGAAAGGATTTGAGAAAGCAGACGCTGTTTGCAGCTTTAATGAAACATGATATTCAATACATGGCATAACGTGGTGTTTTGTTCCAACATGGGAACACATACCTGTGCAACAGAGACTACAGGCGGCATGAAATGGTGAAAATGTCACAGTGATAAAGTTTTATCAGTCATAAAAAAGAATACGAGCGGCAGGGAAAGCTAATGGAGCAGAGAAAGGTCAGAGAAAGAACCAGGACATGTGGAGGAAAGCAGAAACACTGATCCTTTGGTCACCGACACACAGTCTCTTCCTCAGAAACACCTGGAGAAACACCTGGAGAGCCTCTGATGTTTGGTGTTTCTCAGGTAGAGGTGGAGGCTGATTGAGATGTGACAGGAGCCTCCCCCTCTCCATCTTCATCTTCATCATCTTCATCCTCGTCTCCATCGTCTGAGGAGAGAGCAGCACAGGTGAGAAAGCAGCGACTGCCTTTGTTTTTCACTTCTTACATATGTTTTATTGAAGGAATCTGTAGATCTAATAGAAATACATACAGTATATGCGAAAATATATATAAATGTAATACATTGAAATATAAATTCACAACAAAAATATATATAAATAAAACAACATGTATAGCCTCAATGTCCTGAAATAGCTGAACAAGTTAATAGTTGAATGGTTTATCTGAAAGTAGGCTGAAGGAGTTACATATGAAATGTAAGTAGTAGTGAATGAATGTTTACAAACACCTGTGTACGTAAGCCCAGAGATCAAAGGTTACCATGGTGACGTTATCAAAAGACCTGTTTACGTGAGCCCAGAGATCAAAGGTTTCCATGGAGATGTGCTGTGAAAGGGGAGCCTTTCCATTTGATCTGAAGGACAATTTTTGACAAGTTTTTGTCTCTTCATGCCCTCAAGAGGCATTTTGTTTAATATTTGTTCTTAATTCTTTTTTATTTTCCAACCTAGGAGAGGTTTTCCTACGTTTTTCATGAAACATTATGTCTGAGGAGTGTAGGGTTTGGGAATTATGGCAAGTTTAAAAGTCTTTATGGGCGAATTTCAAGAAAACTCTGTTTTGAGATCAAAGCACTCTAGACTTAACGAGCTGCTCCATCCACTCTAATGTTAAAATCTGAAGAAAGCCTCTCTGCCAAGCTCCAAACTAAGTTCAATATCTCAAAGAGTTTAAAAGATATGAAAAATCTGAAGAACAAGTTTTATAGCTGAAGGTCTTTTGATCATTTTAAAGTTGGAATGAAGTGTCTAGCTGAAAGTATGTGGAAGGAGAAGCATTTGGCGTAAGGTGTAGGAAAAGAGGATTTGAAGGCATCTCCCATTGACTTCCATGTTAAAAAAAGAGTTTAAAGCTGAATATTTCAAAAAGTATGACATATTTTGAAAAAGTTGAAGGTTTCTCATCGATTTCTGAAAAGGCTGAATAGTTTAATATTTGAATGTTTTCTGTAGCTGAAAGTAAGCTGAAGTTATGAAGAGTCAAAGTATTGGTTGATTTGACGATCTTTTTTTAACATGGTAGTCAATGGGAGGAGCCTTCAAATCCTCCTTTACCTACATTTTGCGCCAAATGCTTCTCCTTCCACATACTTTCAGCTAAAGACTTCATTCCAACTTTCAAATAATCACAAGACCTTAAGAAAGATATTAAACAAAATGCCTCTCGAGGGCATGAAGACAGAAAAACGTGTCAAAATGTCCACCTAGCTCCCATTAGACTGCATGTAAACAATTTCCGGATCTTTCTTCAGAGCAGAGAGAAGTAAACTTTAAACAAACTGCTCCCATCTTCACATTTTACACACAAAACCAAAAAAACATATTTCAGTTCATTAGGGTTCCCTGATGCTCACGGTCTGTTCATTTTTTGATAGGAGCCATAGTTTTTGAACAGGTGGCCAAATCGTCAGATATGATCCTCAATGCATTCTTAATGACACTCAGTGCTGCAGCTGGTTGCCATGGTGTTGCTGGGCAGATTGAAACCTTTGATCTTAGGGCTCACACAGGTGGATCCATCTATCTATCTATCTATCCATCTCTGTCTCTCTATCTATCCATCTCTCTCTCTCTCTCTCTCTCTCTCTCTCTCTCACCCTGCAGGAAGTCGAGGCTCTTCAGCGCTCGGCCCTCCTTCGTGAATTCAACGCTGAAGTGATCCATGTTCTCATATCCTCGCTCCACTTTATCCAGATGAGCCGTGCTGCAGGCGTCCGTGAGCCTGGAGAGAGACAGGTGGATCAGAATCTATTGATCAGACTCAATCTATTGATCCCAGATCGGGGAGTAGCTTTTAACCCCTTTACACCCGGCACTCTCCCGCTCAAATTGTCTCAGACATTGAGGTCTAAAAACATTTAAGAATCCTTTGCGATAAAGTTATGTGTAAAAAAAAAAGCCACAACGGAAATAATGTCCACATTTTGCACCCGTTTGAACCGTTAGTGTCAAATGAACATATAAAGTCTCTAATATATATCTTCTTTATCTTAATTCCTAACAACATATGAAGCGTCTATGAATAGTGTTATCAAATTCTGAAAATAAGTTTAATTTATGTTAAAGTTTTATGTAAAAACCCATCTCCAAAATAATAAAGACTGCATCCAACAATATATAGATAACATGAAATCAGATCAGACTGACTCGAGACATAACTGAGGTCGAAAAACATTCAGGAGAATCGTTGGTGATAAAGTGAAATGTAAAATACAGTTCAGCTAGAGGAGTTCAAACAGCTACACACTAAGGAGTGATGATGATGTAACGTACACTTCTCAGTCGGCAGACTTTTGGACAAACACGCGTGTCTTTATTCCATCTTTCAGAACAAGGTGTGCACTCCAGGTGTACGCATCAGAGCAGAAAGATAGACATGGTAACAAATACACATTGAAATGTTACTTGTCATGCATTTTGCAGACTGTTCGACGTCTCTCTGTTTCCATCGTGATAAAGTTATGTGTTAGAATCCACCTCCAAAATAATAAAGTCTGCTTATCCAACAAGATAGAGAAGACATGACATGAGAAAGCATGACGCAGAGTTTGAGTTCAGTTTGAGTGCTTTTCATCGAGGTGTTGTTATATATATATTTATATCAGACTGATCAGGAGTTATTCCTGGAAGTCTCAGCTAATTCTTTGATGCGTTTCACAGAGCAGGTGTTACATGTGAACAAAGAAAGAGCAGCTGAGAAGACGTCACACACATTGTTAGTTTCTAATAACTCCGATAGGAGCTGGAGGGCGGAGGCACAGGTCAGATGCTTCTCCACTGTGGGCCACCGTAGTTACTCCACAAGTTACTTCTTATTGACTTCAAATGACATTTGGTTATCTTCTTTTAATTACTAGACATCTTAGAAACACATGTACTCACTTTTTGAGCAGAGGCTTGGTGTTCTGTAGGAGAGAAGCAGAAACACACACGGAGCGTCACACACTGATCTCCATGAATCATTTCAACCGTATTTAATTCAGTGTACACTATTTCATTTCATATTCTGTTCTTGTACATATCATATTCTTCTTACATGTAGACTTCTTGCACTATTTTTTATTGTATTTGATTATATATGTTGCATCGTTGGAGGAGCTCAGGTCAGGAGGATCTCATTGATTCAAAGATTGACAGGTTTCATGGTCATATGCTCAGAAGCTACAGTATAGAAGTAATACAAATAGAAAATACAAATAGAAAATACAAATAGAAAATACAAATAGAAAATACAAATAGAAAATACAAATAGAAAATAGTGCAAGAAGTCGATATACACGTGAACATGATATGATATATACAAGAACAGAATGTAACGTTAAATATTGTACATCATAACAAAAGTAGATACGGTTTGTTGCAGTGATAACTATTTAGATAAATGAGTAAGTAGACACAGTGGAGGAGGTCAGCATTTGACCCCCTGCAGAGCGTGAGTTAGAACTTGGTGCTAACTATGTAAGTGAGTAGATTGCATGATGACAAACAGATGGATGTTTATGGAGGCACGTCACAGAGCTCAGGTGTTTAGCAGTCTCATATGACAGTCAACCCTTTGCAGTGTGTGTCCGGTCTCACCTGCAGGAACAGAGCCATCTCCGGCTCCTCCATGTTCTGGATGCCGTGCTCCACCGTCTTGCAGCTCTCCTCCAGATGTTCCGCGTACTTCTTGTTCAGTCCTCTGATGTACGTCAGCTTCTCGTCCTGCTCCGACGTCACTTTCTGACTCATGTCCCTCTTCTTCCCCTCCAACACCGAGTACAGGAGGTCGAACTTCTCACACACCAGAGTCTTCTGCCGACGGCCGTTCTCCTACACACACACACACACACACACACACACACACACACACACACACACACACACACACACACACACACACACACACACACACACACACACACACACACACACACACACACACACACACACACACACACACACACACACACACACACACACACACACACACACACACACACACACATATTTTAACCCTATTTTAATGCCATTCCAAAATATATTTAAGACCAATGATATGTGTTCTACTTCCACTGTTTTATCAGTGTTAAGACTCCTCCTCACTACCTCCACCTGCTGCAGGTAAACCTCAGGTTAACCTCAGGTGAACCTCAGGTAAACTTCAGGTGAACCTCAGGTGAACCTCAGGTAAACTTCAGGTAAACTTCAGGTGAACCTCAGGTTAACTTCAGGTGAACTTCAGGTAAACTTCAGGTGAACCTCAGGTAAACTTCAGGTGAACCTCAGGTGAACCTCAGGTGAACCTCAGGTAAACTTCAGGTAAACTTCAGGTGAACCTCAGGTGAACTTCAGGTGAACCTCAGGTGAACTTCAGGTAAACTTCAGGTGAACCTCAGGTAAACTTCAGGTGAACCTCAGGTGAACCTCAGGTGAACCTCAGGTAAACTTCAGGTAAACTTCAGGTAAACTTCAGGTGAACTTCAGGTAAACTTCAGGTGAACCTCAGGTAAACTTCAGGTGAACCTCAGGTGAACCTCAGGTGAACCTCAGGTAAACTTCAGGTAAACTTCAGGTGAACCTCAGGTGAACCTCAGGTAAACTTCAGGTGAACCTCAGGTAAACTTCAGGTAAACCTCAGGTGAACCTCAGGTAAACTTCAGGTAAACCTCAGGTGAACCTCAGGTAAACCTCAGGTAAACTTCAGGTAAACCTCAGGTGAACCTCAGGTAAACTTCAGGTGAACTTCAGGTAAACTTCAGGTGAACCTCAGGTGAACCTCAGGTGAACCTCAGGTAAACTTCAGGTGAACCTCAGGTGAACTTCAGGTGAACCTCAGGTGAACCTCAGGTAAACTTCAGGTGAACCTCAGGTGAACTTCAGGTGAACCTCAGGTGAACCTCAGGTAAACTTCAGGTGAACCTCAGGTAAACTTCAGGTAAACCTCAGGTGAACCTCAGGTAAACTTCAGGTGAACCTCAGGTAAACTTCAGGTAAACCTCAGGTGAACCTCAGGTAAACCTCAAGTAAACTTCAGGTAAACCTCAGGTGAACCTCAGGTGAACCTCAGGTAAACTTCAGATAAACCTCAGGTGAACCTCAGGTGAACCTCAGGTAAACTTCAGGTAAACCTCAGGTGAACCTCAGGTGAACCTCAGGTAAACTTCAGGTGAACTTCAGGTAAACTTCAGGTGAACCTCAGGTAAACTTCAGGTAAACCTCAGGTGAACCTCAGGTGAACTTCAGGTGAACCTCAGGTGAACCTCAGGTAAACTTCAGGTGAACCTCAGGTGAACCTCAGGTAAACTTCAGGTGAACCTCAGGTGAACCTCAGGTAAACTTCAGGTGAACCTCAGGTGAACCTCAGGTAAACTTCAGGTGAACTTCACTACTCAATCCACTGTCTGTTGTCCAGAGGTAGAGATACAGTGAGAGAATGCAGAAGAGACAGGTGGATGAACCGTATTTAATGTTGTCTCAATGTGTGTAGAGATCCGTCCTGCAGTGTGGGTGATGCAGTGTGTGTGTGTGTGTGTGTGTGTGTGTGTGTGTGTGTGTGTGTGTGTGTGTGTGTGTGTGTGTGTGTGACCTCTATGACCCTGCAGGCCTCCTCCAGCTGGCTGACGATGCCCTGCATGCGGTCGTTGTTCCCGACCATCATCGCGATCCCGTCACTCAGCTCCGACTGAGAGGAAAACACAGAGAGATGATGATAATGACGATGATGATGATAATGATGATGATGATGATGATGATGATGATGATGATGATGATGATGATGATGATGATGATGATGATGATGAGACGTTACAGAAGAGATTTCAATGCGAGGAGTTCACAGTGAAAGCACCAGCACCAAACACACACCAAGGAGTTACTATGCATTATATAACGCAGGGGTCCCCAACCCCCGGTCCGCGGACCGGTACCGGGTGTTACTGCCGGGCCGCGAAATAGCTGTGAGTTTATCGTAATATTTGCAGAATTATAAATATATAAAAATATTTTATAAAAAGAAATTCAATAATTTATTTTATTTTATTTTATAACAGTCATATTATTTCATCCAAAACATTAAAAAATAAATCTAAATGGGTTAGCATAAGGTCTCAGCCTCTCGTGCACAGAGAAAGTTACCGATGCGCCAATAGGAAGTGGAGCACACAGGAGACAACCGTTTAATCGCAGACTGTTATGTTTGTGGGGGAATGGCAGTGCAGACATTATTTCAGATATATTCGAACTCGGACTTTATTTTAAGGACATTGGGGCCAGGGGGGGGGTAGAGATATTTGTTTAATTGTAAAGCCTCCTTCACTTCATGAAATGGCTGCAGCATCAGGAGGCAGCCTCTGAGAAGTGCAGCACCAGCACGTACACACCGCCTTCACTGTGTTCACCACTGCAGGCTGCTACGTTTCAACCACACACACCTCTACACACACACATGCCTCTACACACACACACACACAACTCTACACACACACACACAACTCTACACACACACACACACACACACCTCTACACACACACACACACACACACACACACACCTCTACACACATCGAACGGCCAGATTATTCCCCCTATTACTCGTTGTATGAAGGAAATGTCCGGTCACAAAGGCGCATGATGTGTATGTGAGTATGTGCTCTGCTCAGCTCCGCTGTGTGTGTGTATGTTCGGTGTGTGTGTGTGTGTGTGTGTGTGTGTGTGTGTGTGTGTGTGTGTGTGTGTGTGTGTGTGTGTTTGTGTGTGTCCAACAATGGCATTTGTTTTCAAATGACCATGAACAGTAATTTACACACATCTGGCCAACTCCACAGGTATGTGGGTGTTCCCAAAAGAAGTTAGTTTAATCTTAATCTCGATGTAGTGCTAAATGCTGTCGGAGTGCACCGGAACGAACGCCCCGGTATGACGTTATTATGGCTGGCTAACAAGCCCAGGGGTCTCCCTGACATTTCAGTTATATCAACATGTGTACAGTGGTCCTAATTTGTTTTAATTGTATCCTGGTTTTAAACGTTGTTAATATGTTTTGGATGCATATTGTTCTATTATTTGTTCAGGCTGTTACATACAATTAGCCTCTGTCGCCACCTGCTGGTGAGTAAATATTAAAATCAGCTAAAATTGACAACCGGTCCGCAAATTTTTTTTTATGTATCTGCCGGTCCTTGGCACAATAAAGGTTGGGAACGCCTGATGAAACGTACATTTTATAATGCTTATTGAACACAAACACACGTCTATTTATATCATCTTTCTTATAAAACAAGAACAAGTGGTGTACTCAACATTTACTGTAAGTATCAGTATTAAAATATAGACAACATAGTTATTATGCATGATACAACACCTGTTGAAATGTTATTTCTCATGCACTTAGCAGACTTTTGAACTGGTCTCTCTGTCTCCCTCTCAGGAGTTCTGCTCTGGTCTTCTTGGTCTGGTAGATGCTGGAGATGTTCAAAGTAAAGTGCCAGCACCAAAATATACATCAAGGACTTCTTATGCATGATATAATATACATCTTGCATGCATATTGCAGAGTTTTGGACACAAACACACGTCTATTTATTCCATCTTTCTTATAAAATATGACAAGAACAAGGTCTGCACTCAAGGTGTAAGCATCAGTACCAAAAGATAGACAAAAGAGCTATGCATGATATAACACATGTTGAAATGTTATTTCTCATGCACTTAGCAGCCTGCTGTTACCTTCTTGGTCTGGAAGATGCTGGAGATGGGCGCCACCTCGCAGTCTTTGTGCTCTCCGAACACTTTGCACATGGAGCAGGTGGGCACGGCGTGCGTCACGCAGTAGATGTTGATCTTCTCCCCCTCGTGCACGGCACACATCGGAGACTCCTCCTTCCTCTCGGAGGCCGGCGTGCTGCTGCTGCTGCTGCTGCTGGGGAGGAAACACACCTATGGTCACCACAAAGATACAAAGAGACAAAAAACGCAACCAAAAAACACAATAAATAACCCAAGATGTTATTTATTATCTATGTTTTCATTATATTAAAACACTGTGACCTCAGATGATGACTCACTGACACTAAACTATGGGCTCAGAACAGTCTCATAATACACACATGCACACAGAAGGATTCACACTTGTATTTCCGGATCCACACTTGTGTTTTTCAATGCACACACAAATGTGTTCCGTTTCATATACATGTAAATAAAATCCAAATACAGGAAAAAGTTTTACATATGTATTTTTGATCCTCACATATTTGTTTTCTGTTGAAAACCTCTGAACCTGCAAACACAAACCGCTTTCTGTGCACGGATCGCTGTGCATTCGTGTGTGGGTTTTTTGAGACTCCCCTGAAGGTCAGCCGATTCGTACTTGTAATTTCTCTCATCTATAGCCAATCAGATGTCTCCTCCAGTCTAAGCCAATCACATGAGCGCGCCCCCACGAGGGGTAGATTTCTTGCGTTCATGACACTTCATATACGCATTTTGCGCAGTCCGGTCAGCTCGCTAAACAGAGGGCGGGGCTTCAGGTGATCATGCAGAGCTGCGTGTCTCCGTCAGACTCAGCAGCTGATCTGATCTCTCTCTCGCGTCCGGTTATACTTCACTCGCGTTTATGTCCATATCGATCAGATCCAGCTCTCCTGATCGGCCTTTATAGAGAGCACCGATCGATCAAACTATTTAGAGTGAATATCGGCCGATAATGACCGGCGTTGACAGTTCACTGTCTAGCACTGGTTTCGTAGTACACTGATCGATTAGGCTAACCCTAAGCTAGGGGTCAACAACCCGCAGCCCACAGGCAGCATGCGGCCCTTTAAGCCCTCTGCTCTGGCTCCCTTGAGCTTAGACAAAAATAAGAAGGAAATAAAATAAAAGTATTTGTAGGACTATTTATATTTTGTTGCACGGTTGAACATGTTACGTATCTTGTATTTTGAGGTGATACTGTGACACATAAATAAAAAACAAAACGGTTTTAATTAGGTTAACTAAAATATGCGTCACATACTGCTACGGTCCCGCGCGAGCGCATTTTCCTGCGGGTGAATAACCTGACCCCCGGCTCGATGAGCGAACTATGGATCAATCAAAGAAAAGTACCGGAGGAACATGGGATTTAATTCTGTGTGGACAGAGTTATATGCTTTCACAGCAAACGATGCTGGTTTACCGGTATGTTTGATATGTAGAGAGAAGTTGTCAAAGGTGCTGCGGCCTTTACGCATCGAGGAACAACACGGGAGAGGAAGACAGCTGACAATCTTCAGTCATAATTCAATCGGGTATGTAATTTATTTCAGAAAACACTTTTTGTTATATTCCATGGAATGCTCTTAACGTCCCGATAGCAATGAATATATTAAATGCTTTGACAATAAATACATAAAAAAATGAATCTCTGGAAGCCGCAGCGCTGTAAAAAGCACGACCAATCATTTTAGCCGGCCCGGCTAAAATAACTGGATGGCCTACCTGCCTTCCATCCAGGGGCGGATTGGTCATCGGGACGTTCGGGACGAATCCCGATGGGCCGGTACTGAAGTTGGCCGGTCGGACGATGTGGGCCGGCCGGTAACCGGCAGGGCTCGTCATTATAAATGGCTCGCTGGCCCGGAAGCACTATTTAGACACCCCGGGCCAGCATAACGTACTTTCCACTAGCCCGCTCGGGCCACTAAAAAATATTGTTTTAAAAGAATTGTCCTGCGGTATTGGTATTTTGACTAGCAATTTAGTTAAATTGTTTCGTTTATCAACGCTACAACATAGAGTTCCGTGAGTCGGTTGTCGTTGTTGGGTGAAAAGCAAACAGCTGTTTGCTGCGGAGCGCAGCGCGAGCAGGCTCCCGTGAGCGGGAGCGCTCTCCTTCACTACAGACTATCGCGCCACCTAACCATTCGCCAAAATGTTTTTAATACCAGCGGTAACCGGCCAAGCGCCGGGCAAAAAACAATCTTCAAATAAAAGAAAGTTACCGGAGGAGTTAAAGGAGAGTGACAGGGAGCATGAGAAGAAGAGGTGAAGTGACGCGTCCTAAAACCCTTTTATAATCTATCGATTAGATTTATGATTTGAACATTATAAAAGTAGGGTAGACATGTGGAGATTATCCGGCTGAACAAAACGTGCATTTATCAAACAGGTTTGTTTTCCACAGACCTTATTTCCAGCTATTTTCCAAAACCCTTTTGAGAAATCCCATTGCTCTTTGTCGAGGGAACCAGCAGCTTACTCCCTGGTTTAGGACGCGTCACTGCACCTCTCAATATGATGCCAATATAAACAAGGTCTTCTGTCGGCTCTGTAAATCAATGCCGACCTATGCTGACAAGTAAGTGAAGATTAGACAATATAACGGTATTGGCGAAATGTCCCAGCAGTTTAGGAGAATGAAGGTTCTAATCTAATCTATTACATAGCCATTAGATTTCTAACTCCTAATGACAGGAAGGCAGAGAGTGCTTTATACAAATAATAATACTCATAATAATAGCAGACATTTTTTACAATGACCAAAATATCATTATTTTAATAAACCAAATATGAACAATTGAGGGAAATGAGGAAGAACTGATGATTCAAATGTTGCAATACAAGTAGTAATGTAGTTAGTGCATAAATTACTATTGCAACAAATGTGTTCATTTTCTTCATTATTAGTCGATTTTTTTTTTTGGACGAATGCTCCGGGCCAGTGGTTACAATGGTGGGGGGGGGGGGGGGGTACAATGCTATACAATGCCAGTGGCCTTTTACCCTTAATGTCTTTGTCTACCTCTGCTGTAAGTCACTAGCACCGCGGTGGGCCGGCGGTACCGAAGTGGGCCGGTCGAGAGTCCCGGGCTGATTTGTAGTCCCAGTCCGCCCCTGCTTCCATCTGTGCACAAACTTATCTCGTGGCCTCATTGGTCATGTGCGCGTTCGTGTGTGTTGGAGGAGGGGCTCTGTGAGGAAGTCTGAAGGAAGAGGCATATTTTTTCCGGTTTAGTATTTTCAAATTCTAGCGCACTCGAGCTGGCTTCTCCATTCTTAACTACCCTACCTTTAACTATTTTTAGGGTGCAGCTTTATGTTTTATTTATTTCAAAGTGGCCCCATTTTAATAATATTTTTTTTTCTTTCAAATGTGCAGAGGACTCCCCAAGTGCTGTGTTTAATTTTGTTAAAGTAGGCCTTTGTATTATTTTTAATTCTCCCTATAGGAGTTCTTTGTTTCTTATTGGAGGTTAACAGTTTTATATAATGTAATAAATAGCCTAATAAATGCAAGAAAACTTTAGTTTTTGTCTGATATAACAATAAATACAACTTTATTAGCTATCAAGCTATGAAATATGTTTTGCGACTCCAGACAAAAAAATGTTTGGGGGAAAAAGGAGCAAAATGGCTCTTTTGGACAAAAAGGTTGCAGACCCCTGGGCTAAGCTAACCTGTAGCTGCTCCCTCCACACTCACAACAACTTCATGCAGACATAAATAAAGCAGCTGTATTCGCCATACAGGAAACACACATTTAAAACGGTTTTACCTGCCAAGCATTCATCAATGGTTCGGAAAGTGGCGCTGTACCTTAATAATATAAAGGCTTGTATTTGCGTGCATTTCCTGTTCGGAAACTGAGAGTGGAGGTGTCCTGAGATTAGCGCCTGCAGGCAGGCGTACATGAAGCGCTACGTGATGAACGCAAGAAATCTACCCTCGTGGGGGCGCGCTCATGTGATTGGCTTAGAATTGAGGAGACATCTGATTGGCTATAGATGAGAGAAATTACAAGTACGAATCGGCTGACCCTCAGGGGAGTCTCAAAAAACCCACACACGAATGCACAGCGATCCGTGCACAGGAAGCGGTTTGTGTTTGCAGGTTCAGGGGTTTTAAACGGAAAACAAATATGTGAGGATCAAAAATACATATGTAAAACTTTTTTCTGTGTTTGGATTTTATTTACATGTATATGAAACGGATCACATTTGTGTGTGCATTGGAAAACACAAGTGTGGATCCGGATGAATCCTTTTGCTGATCATGAAATACAAGTGTGAATCCTTCTGTGTGCATGGGTGTATTATGAGACTGTTCTGAGCCCATACTACATAAACACTGATATATGAGAGATGTCAAAAGTACATCCTTTACTCAAGTAAAAGTAAAGAGGCTTTGAAATGTACTTCAGTAAAAACGCCACCAAACACACATTCAAACTAAAGGAACCAGCCTGTTTGGAAAATGTGAGAAGTAGAAAGTACAGGTATTTGTGTTCAACATGTAAGAAGTAGAAAGTACAGGTATTTGTGTTCAACATGTGAGAAGTAGAAAGTACAGGTATTTGTGTTCAACATGTGAGAAGTAGAAAGTACAGGTATTTGTGTTCAACATGTAAGAAGTAGAAAGTACAGGTATTTGTGTTCAACATGTAAGAAGTAGAAAGTAAAAAGTCGTCTGTACTGATACCAGAAAAATGTACTCAAGTAACAAAGTATTTGTACTCCAAGACTTCAGCTGATTGATGTCAGGGTGAAATGTCACAGGAACAGAGCAGCTATTGATCGTCCTTCAGCTCTGATCGATAACACTGAGCAGGTGTATGATGGATTTATGAATAACTGACTCTCTTCTTCCCATACCAATGACTCAGGGCTTTATGTGGACAACCAATCAGAGGAGACACTGAGTGTGGTCGATTAAATCAATCAATTCCTCAGTGTGTGTAACCTTTGGTCAGCTGACGCCACGGAGAGACGTGATTGAAGATGGGCTTTTATTGTGAAAGGTAAACACAGATATCTCCAACATCTGGATCTTTTTAAATGACACACCTACTTTTTATTTATGGAGAGATTACTGAGATATCACAGTCACCAGGTGATGCAAAACCACCACCAACAGTCATCAAATAAGTGTGTGTGTGTGTGTGTGTGAGTGTGTGTGTGTGTGTGTGTGTGTGTGTGTGTGTGTGTGTGTGTGTGTGTGTGTGTGTGTGTGTGTGTGTGTGTGTGTGTACCTGCTGGTCTCCTGTTTGAACATGTCGATGATGTTCTCCACCAGCAGGTTCCTCTGCAGACCGTAGACTCCGTGGCGATCCAGAACAACCTCATGTCTGCAGGAGGGACAGCGGAACCTTCCACCAGAAGAAATAGATCCTCCTCTGGTGGGGAGGTAGGGGTTAGAGGCCCTACAAAACACACACACACTCACACACACACCACACACACACACACACACACACACACACACACACACACCACACACACACACCACACGCACACACGCACACACACACACACACACACACACACACCACCACACACCACACACACACACACACCACACGCACACACACACACACACACACACACACACACACACACACACACACACACACACACACACACGCACACACACACACACACACGCCACACACCCACACCACACACACACAACCACACACACACAGCACACACACACACACACACACACACACACACACACACACACACACACACACACACACAAGTTGATTTCTTTAGATATCTTGTTTTTTATATCTTGATATTTAGCCCCACATTTTTACAACAACAAAGAATAACTGGTACCTTAGAGACTGACGAGTTTTTAATCACCAGACGGTATATTTAGGTTTTTAAATGTGTACATATCGTCACAATCCTTCACGAGAACAACACTTCTACTTTGTGAGGTTTTTGTGTCATTATTATTCCCCAAAAAACGCTTCAGTTGCGTCCGGAAGAACGTTCTGATTATATGAGCATCATACCATCAAAGTGTTCTATGATGCAGGCAAACTAACACACGTGACCCCAAACGAGTAGAGAACATAACCCCCCATCAGGGGAACTCAAATAATTGAAGTTCCAATTCTTTGCGATTTGCAGCATTTGTTCAGTGGTTGTGATTTATGATATGAACACTGCTTTTTAAACACAGCCTTATCTCTTCGGTTGGGACTTAACACACTCAGATGTTCTGTCTTTCTGATCAGCATAATATCCTCATGTGTTGAAAACACAAAGAGCGTATAAAGAGTTGGAGAATAAAACATCACAAAAAAGTGAAGAACTAAAATAATTGACAATTCTTTACGATTTTTGCATTTTGTTCAGTGCTTGTGATTTATGATATGAACACTGCTTGTAATCACAGTCTTTACTTCTCCATTCTGTCAGAGTGACAGCTTCAACACGAACAGAGGCTCCTCCTGACTCCGATCCATATTTAGAGAACATTAAACTCAACAAACAAAGAAATATAGAAGTGTTTACATTGATTTAAATTAGCAGAGCTGGGAAGTCGTGAAGTACAAATACTTTGTTACTGTACTCGAGTACATGTTTCTGGTATCAGTACTTTACTCCACTACTTTTTTTTTATAAAGAAGAGGACCAATGGAAGCTTTGTCATGTTGCCGTTGTTCAGCATGGAAACATTCATTAGCTAACAATGACATTATTGTTTCTATTAATATAAAGGGAGGTCAGGTACTCTTTAAAAACAGCTGCTAGTTATGGGTACTTTTTATTGAAGTACATTTCAAAGCTCTTTACTTTGACTTGAGTAAAGAAGTTTAGTCCAGTACTTCTACTTTCACCAGAGTATTTTTAAACACCAGTATCTGTACTTCTACTTGAGTGTGTTTACTTCTACCCTCTCTGATAGTTAGTGACCTTTAAAACGCAACAAACCAGAGAAGTATAGATATCTTTAGAAGGATATGAACGCAGTGTTTTTACCGTGAACACGTCGTTTGGCACACCTTCCTGCAGAGGTTGTGTTGGCAGGGCAGGATCACCACTGGCTTGGTGAAGATCTCCAGACAGATCGGGCAGATCAGCTGCTTCTCCAGGTTCTCCATGGAGTTCATCGTGCAGACCAGTAGATTAATCACTGCTTTAACTCTTTAACTAACCCCAAACTAACCCAAAGTATCAGAGCAGTGAGCGTAGAGAGAGTGAGAGCTCCAGAGGCCTCGCTGTGTCACGTCTGTTTTTAGAAACCTTCTGCTGAGGCGTCACTGGAGACATTTTCACCCTGCCCATAAATACACTGACCAGGCTGACCCCCCCCCCCCCCCAAATACAGCTGAGAGGGGGAGGGGAGGTTCATCTACTTTAGCACAGGCAGGAAGCTGGGGTTATCAAGGGGTGAATTGGGCTAAACTCAGATAAATTCAATAAAGATAATTATATAATAAAAAGTATAAAAAAATGGGGCAAATGTAGTTTCATGCTCCATTTCAGAATGAATAAATATAGATACTATAAAAGATAAATACATGTGTTTTAATAAATATATTTATTCACACACAGAAGTTAAATGTCCATAAAATAAGATTTACAGTAAAATAGATACATATAACTATAAGGATTTAAAGAAAGAATATGCAATAAAAGATTAATAAAACAATTATGAAATGTGTTATGTGTGATTTACTGTGTGTGTTGTGGTGTGTGTGTGTGTGTGTGTGTGTGTGTGTGTGTGTGTGTGTGTGTGTGTGTGGTGTGTGTGTGTGTGTGTGTGTGTGTGTGGTGTGTGTGTGTGTGTGAGTGTGTGTGTGTGGTGTGTGTTGTGTGTGTGTGTGTGTGTGTGTGTGTGTGTGTGTGTGTGTGGCTCTGGGTGCATGAACCTCGCCACTTAGAGGGAGCTTTAGTGTATTCTCCCTATATTATATTCTGTTTGTTAGTGAGCTGTGATTCAGAAGATACGAGCAGTTTTATTTATCACATATAAATATCAATCTATCAAATGTCAGAGTTAAAGAGGGTCCCTGATTTAACCTCCTGCTCCATCTGGTGTCAGGAACACGGTACTGCAGTGTGATTTTACACACAGTAAATACAGACATTTAATGGGTGTTTAAAACCATGAAATGAAGTTCATATTTGTACATGTAGTAGTTGGTCTTGCTTAATCTGCAAATAAACACATCTGTGATTTATGATTATTTCACTTTTTTCATTAATTTATTTGTCATTTTCACCTTTTTCTCTCATTTAAAAAAGTTGTCGTTGCAAGACCAAGGTGTCCTCATGAACAACTATACAAATACTTTAAATAGTGTTTAAATGATAAATATGTATGTATTAAAATTACTATGTTCCCCTGTAATTAGCAGTTTGTTTACTTGATGCCACTGTTGTTTTTTTGTCAACACAAATGTAATAATTTCCTGTTTACTAACTTTCTCTGAAACCTTTTTAGTGGAAAATGGAAATCGAAGTTACAGATTTTCTCTGAATTTAATCCACGCTCACATTCACAAGGGCCTCATGCCATGCAATGTTTAATACATTTTACTCTATACTGCTAAATGTGTCGCTTATTACCGATATAATCATCATTGACCTCCGTTATTTATGTCCTTGCTCTTCACAGTGTGCATGTGTGTATATGCTGCTGTTGTTGTTTTTAAATGTATAAATAGATTGTTTCCTCTGCTGTCCAACATGTTTGTGCAGCAGCTGCAATACCTGCGGACAACCGCCAGAGGGGCAGCATCCGTCGTTATATTGCAGCACATGTGAAGGAAGTGCCCAAAGTGTGATGGTTCTTAATATCTTTTACACCTGTTTATACACTAAGTATAACACACCATCAAGACATTGTTTATTTGCAACTACAAGTTCTTCGAAAAGAAGAAAGTAATTTAAAGGTTTATTTACATTTATATTCCAATTAATAAACAACTCAAATTTACAAAGAGCAAATAGTAAATATATAAGTTATTTGTAATAACAGGCATTTGGGGGTGGAATGTATGTGTGTGTGTGTGTGTGTGTGTGTGTGTGTGTGTGTGTGTGTGTGTGTGTGTGTGTGTGTGTACATTACATGTCACAAGAGCAATTGGGGTGAAGTGTCTTGCCCAGGGACACAACGACATGCTGACTGCAGTGGGGTTTGAACCTGAACCTGTGACCCCCTGATCCGAACACCAACGCACAACCCACTGCACCACACGCCTCCCACAGGCACGTGTTAGCACTGTTTGATTGTCATGCACGAGATCCATTATGGGGTTTATTGTGAAATCTAACCTTCATCATTAATTGTGATGCAGATCTTTAATCTGTTTTTATTGACTTCCCTGTGATAAGCTATGAACTGAGGGAAACATGATCATACTATGATATCAATAATATGGTGGTCGTAATAATAATAGTTACGGCATATTAGTCTAAGAATAGTTTATGTGTGTGTCTTGCAACTTCCTCATTATTACATATATACAGGTGTGTGTGTGTGTGTGTGTGTGTGTGTGTGTGTGTGTGTGTGTGTGTGTGTGTGTGTGTGTGTGTGTCTTGCAACTTCCTCATTATTATAGATAAATATATAGGCTACCTGCTGTGTGTGTGTGTGTGTGTGTGTGTGTGTGGTGTGTGTGTGTGTGTGTGTGTGGTGTGCGTGCGTGTGTGTGTGTGTGCGTGCGTACGCTTGTGTGTGAGTGTGTGTGCGTGGGTGTGTGCGTGCGTGCGTGTGTGTGTGTTCCCGTGCTGTAAAGGGGCGTGGTTTGATCCCTCATCACATCTGATGCAGTTTCCCAGCATGCATTAATCTGCCTGAGGGACCGTGTTTTCTCCCCGGCTCTCTGCAGCTGTGTTCCCCGGCCAGAGGAGCCTGATCTCCGGTGTCTGCAGCGGGCATGGCCCGGTCCTTTTGATCCGAGCGGAGCGTCTCCTCCTCGG
>NC_136911.1:392989-445489 GCF_949606895.1 Notothenia rossii
GGCACAAAGCATTCTGGGGGATGAGCGCAGAGAAACAGACATGTGTTTAATCTGCTTCTCTTTTATTCACAGTGTGTCGAGGCCAAGAAGTACTGCTGGTATTTCGAAGGCGGGTACCCCATCTACTTCATGCAAGTACCTCCCACCTCCCACCTTTGGATGTGCGTCCATACGGGGCACGGAGATGCTAGTGTGTCAAACTGAAACACTTCATCCTCTGCAGAAACCTGACTACACAGCGACGGGCTTTGCAGCTTCTCAGTCCCTTTGTTTTCATATTAAGGGTCCCAGCCAGTCCCTGTTGGAGCGTTATACACAGAATACATGTTTTCCACACAATGTTTAAAATAAAAAACCACAACAAACATTTCTAAAACTGTCTTTGGCGAAAAAACAATCTGAAGCTATTTATCAAATAATCTGTGTTCTTGATATAGTTCAGGGAGCGTGAGTGAACACTTGGGTTCCACACAAAAAGCTTTTATTGTAATATATATATTTATATGTAATATAATATCATCTTTGCACACCGCCCTGCAGCGAGCATGTGTGCAGATTTATATTTCCAAAGTTTGCATGATTTAAGACAAAGAATACAAAAACTGTTCATATTTTGTGTTTAGCAGAACCTGCTCAGAGCTCTGCAGCGCGTCCTCATTTCATCAAGACCATTCAAGAGATTCTGAGTTTAGGATATTCTAGAAGTCTGATTCTATATTTATCTGTAATGCTCCACACACAGTACAAGAACATGTTTGTTGCATTATTTAGTGCATGCAATACGTAAGAACATAAGCATTAAAGCAAGCGGGACATCCTCAGAGGAGCAGAGGAAATATAAAACATTGTTAAACATGTATTTAAGATCTAACGTGTGACGCACTGAGATCCTGCACCCTCACAAGGTGGACTCACAGGTCCACCCTCACAAGGGGGACTCACAGGTCCACCCTGCACCCTCACATGGTGGACTCACAGGTCCACCCTCACAAGGGGGACTCACAGGTCCACCCTGCACCCACACAAGGTGGACTCACAGGTCCACCCAGCACCCTCACAAGGTGGACTCACAGGTCCACCCTGCACCCTCACCAGGTGGACTCACAGGTCCACCCTGCACCCTCACATGGTGGACTCACAGGTCCACCCTCACAAGGTGGACTCACAGGTCCACCCTCACAAGGGGGACTCACAGGTCCACCCTGCACCCTCACAAGGTGGACTCACAGGTCCACCCTCACAAGGGGGACTCACAGGTCCACCCTGCACCCTCACAAGGGGGACTCACAGGTCCACCCTGCACCCTCACATGGGGGACTCACAGGTCCACCCTGCACCCTCACAAGGTGGACTCACAGGTCCACCCTCACAAGGGGGACTCACAGGTCCACCCTGCACCCTCACAAGGGGGACTCACAGGTCCACCCTGCACCCTCACATGGGGGACTCACAGGTCCACCCTGCACCCTCACAAGGTGGACTCACAGGTCCACCCTCACAAGGGGGACTCACAGGTCCACCCTGCACCCTCACAAGGTGGACTCACAGGTCCACCCTCACAAGGGGGACTCACAGGTCCACCCTGCACCCTCACATGGTGGACTCACAGGTCCACCCTGCACCCTCACAAGGTGGACTCACAGGTCCACCCTCACAAGGTGGACTCACAGGTCCACCCTGCACCCTCACAAGGTGGACTCACAGGTCCACCCTGCACCCTCACAAGGTGGACTCACAGGTCCACCCTCACAAGGGGGACTCACAGGTCCACCCTGCACCCTCACAAGGTGGACTCACAGGTCCACCCTGCACCCTCACAAGGTGGACTCACAGGTCCACCCTCACAAGGTGGACTCACAGGTCCACCCTCCACCCTCACAAGGTGGACTCACAGGTCCACCCTGCACCCTCACATGGTGGACTCACAGGTCCACCCTGCACCCTCACAAGGTGGACTCACAGGTCCACCCTGCACCCTCACCAGGTGGACTCACAGGTCCACCCTGCACCCTCACATGGTGGACTCACAGGTCCACCCTCACAAGGGGGACTCACAGGTCCACCCTGCACCCTCACATGGTGGACTCACAGGTCCACCCTCACAAGGTGGACTCACAGGTCCACCCTCACAAGGGGGACTCACAGGTCCACCCTGCACCCTCACAAGGTGGACTCACAGGTCCACCCTCACAAGGGGGACTCACAGGTCCACCCTGCACCCTCACAAGGTGGACTCACAGGTCCACCCTCACAAGGGGGACTCACAGGTCCACCCTGCACCCTCACAAGGTGGACTCACAGGTCCACCCTCACAAGGGGGACTCACAGGTCCACCCTGCACCCTCACAAGGTGGACTCACAGGTCCACCCTCACAAGGGGGACTCACAGGTCCACCCTGCACCCTCACAAGGTGGACTCACAGGTCCACCCTCACAAGGGGGACTCACAGGTCCACCCTGCACCCTCACATGGTGGACTCACAGGTCCACCCTGCACCCTCACAAGGTGGACTCACAGGTCCACCCTCACAAGGTGGACTCACAGGTCCACCCTGCACCCTCACAAGGTGGACTCACAGGTCCACCCTGCACCCTCACCAGGTGGACTCACAGGTCCACCCTGCACCCTCACAAGGTGGACTCACAGGTCCACCCTCACAAGGGGGACTCACAGGTCCACCCTCACAAGGGGGACTCACAGGTCCACCCTGCACCCTCACAAGGTGGACTCACAGGTCCACCCTGCACCCTCACAAGGTGGACTCACAGGTCCACCCTCACAAGGTGGACTCACAGGTCCACCCTCACAAGGTGGACTCACAGGTCCACCCTCACAAGGTGGACTCACAGGTCCACCCTCCACCCTCACAAGGTGGACTCACAGGTCCACCCTGCACCCTCACATGGTGGACTCACAGGTCCACCCTGCACCCTCACAAGGTGGACTCACAGGTCCACCCTGCACCCTCACCAGGTGGACTCACAGGTCCACCCTGCACCCTCACAAGGTGGACTCACAGGTCCACCCTCACAAGGTGGACTCACAGGTCCACCCTCACAAGGTGGACTCACAGGTCCACCCTGCACCCTCACAAGGTGGACTCACAGGTCCACCCTCACATGGTGGACTCACAGGTCCACCCTGCACCCTCACAAGGTGGACTCAAAGGTCCACCCTGCACCCTCACAAGGTGGACTCACAGGTCCACCCTCACATGGTGGACTCACAGGTCCACCCTGCACCCTCACAAGGTGGACTCACAGGTCCACCCTGCACACTCACAAGGTGATTCATGTGCATTGTCCCTTCTTCAATAAATACATACTAATATCCAGAAGATGATGCAATCTGTATAAAAGGTGGCTCAGAGTCTGCAGGAGGAAGAGGAGAGGAGTGAGGAAGAGGAGAGGAGTGAGGAAGAGGAGAGGAGTGAGGAAAGGAAACCTGATAAGTGTCCTTCTTGTGTTGAGCTCGTTGCTAACTGTGTTATTGTCACTGCAGATGTCGCTCGTATGAGGACTGCTGTGGGACTCGCTGCTGCGTGAGAGCGCTCTCCATCCAGAGACTATGGTACTTCTGGTGAGCTCATCATTCAGAGAGTTTCTGAAGAGAGGGGACATTGTGTTTAGAGGAGACGTCTTGGGACGAAAAGTCCTTCCTGAGAGGAGGGGCTTTGACAAGATAAATAATGACATCAAAACTGAGAATATAGTGGAGTCATAGTATGTCGGAAATATGCATTCAAATGATATAGTTACTATGTCTCATCACTATGGTTACTATGTCTCATCACTATATAGTTACTATGTCTCATCACTATGGTTACTATGTCTCATCACTATATAGTTACTATGTCTCATCACTATATAGTTACTATGTCTCATCACTATATAGTATACATAAAATATCTAAAATAGGATATATAAGTATGTCTAAGTCTCAGTGTGATGTATGTGTGTTACAGTACGGTGTGTATCTGTGTGTTACAGTACGGTGTGTATCTGTGTGTTACAGTACGGTGTGTATCTGTGTGTATCTGTGTGTTACAGTACGGTGTGTATCTGTCTGTTACAGTACGTGTAGGGGTTTCACCAACTAATCGACTAGTCGACTACCTTTACCACTAGTCGGCGCTATAGGCCCTAGTCAAATAGTCGTGAAAGAAATGGAGGTAAACGAGGTGCTGCAAAATGCTCCAAAACACGTCCGACATTCTTATGTATGGCAGAACTTCAACGAGGATGTAACCAACTCCACAGTGAAGTGTCAGTTGTGTACAGCTGTACTGAAGTACAATACAAATGCATCTGCTATGCGCAACCATCTGAAGATGAGACACCCGCTGCCGACAGCTAGCACTAGCAGTAATGCTAGCAGCAGTGAGCAACGGACCGGCGTCAGCACTGAACAGAGGCAAACGAGCAGCAAGAAAACACGGGTCAACAGTGATGCGGATGATGAGCTACGGGATTACTGCCAGCGGACACCGCATATCCCCACAATGGATAATCCACTGGAGTGGTGGGCAGAAAACGTGCACCGCTTCCCCCGCTTTCGAGGAGCTACCTGGCTATTCCAGCCACAAGCACCCCGAGTGAGAGGGTTTTTCCCTGGCAGGCAACACTGTCACCCGAAAGCGGTCAAGCCTCCTTCCCTCACATGTCGATGCGTTGGTGTTCAAACCAAACCAAAAATATGGAAAGTTGGACGTTATCGTGGAGGACAGCGAATAAAGTGTTGCGCACTGGATTTACGTGGCATTTATGTAAACAAGACTTTTTTGCTGTCGATTTTGGTGAGTCCAGTGTTTGTTATTTACTCAGCCATGTAACACAAATTAAAATGCATTGTTTAATGTTACTGTATGAGTTCCAATAGAAAATACAGTTGTACACCTCTCTTTGTGTGTCTCTATTATGACGTAACGACTAGTCGACTGCTATTTTGAAAAACGTGTCGACTAGTAAATATTGGTAGTTGTGAAACCCCTAGTACGGTGTGTATCTGTGTGTATGTGTGTTACAGTACGGTGTGTGTATGTGTGTTACAGTACGGTGTGTATCTGTGTGTATGTGTGTTACAGTACGGTGTGTATCTGTGTGTATGTGTGTTACAGTACGGTGTGTATCTGTGTGTATGTGTGTTACAGTACGGTGTGTATCTGTGTGTATGTGTGTTACAGTACGGTGTGTATCTGTGTGTATGTGTGTTACAGTACGGTGTGTATCTGTGTGTATGTGTGTTACAGTACGGTGTGTATCTGTGTGTTACAGTACGGTGTGTATCTGTGTGTATGTGTGTTACAGTACGGTGTGTATCTGTGTGTTACAGTACGGTGTGTATCTGTGTGTTACAGTACGGTGTGTATCTGTGTGTATGTGTGTTACAGTACGGTGTGTATCTGTGTGTATGTGTGTTACAGTACGGTGTGTATCTGTGTGTTACAGTACGGTGTGTATCTGTGTGTATGTGTGTTACAGTACGGTGTGTATCTCTGTGTTACAGTACGGTGTGTATGTGTGTTACAGTACGGTGTATCTGTGTGTTACAGTACGGTGTATCTGTGTGTATGTGTGTTACAGTACGGTGTATCTGTGTGTTACAGTACGGTGTATCTGTGTGTATGTGTGTTACAGTACGGTGTATCTGTGTGTATGTGTGTTACAGTACGGTGTATCTGTGTGTCTGTGTGTTACAGTACGGTGTATCTGTGTGTTACAGTACGGTGTATCTGTGTGTATGTGTGTTACAGTACGGTGTATCTGTGTGTATGTGTGTTACAGTACGGTGTATCTGTGTGTTACAGTACGGTGTATCTGTGTGTATCTGTGTTACAGTACGGTGTGTATCTGTGTGTATGTGTGTTACAGTACGGTGTGTATCTGTGTGTATGTGTGTTACAGTACGGTGTATCTGTGTGTATGTGTGTTACAGTACGGTGTATCTGTGTGTATGTGTGTTACAGTACGGTGTATCTGTGTGTTACAGTACGGTGTATCTGTGTGTATGTGTGTTACAGTACGGTGTATCTGTGTGTCTGTGTGTTACAGTACGGTGTATCTGTGTGTTACAGTACGGTGTATCTGTGTGTATGTGTGTTACAGTACGGTGTATCTGTGTGTATGTGTGTTACAGTACGGTGTATCTGTGTGTTACAGTACGGTGTATCTGTGTGTATCTGTGTTACAGTACGGTGTGTATCTGTGTGTATCTGTGTGTTACAGTACGGTGTGTATCTGTGTGTTACAGTACGGTGTGTATCTGTGTGTATGTGTGTTACAGTACGGTGTATCTGTGTGTTACAGTACGGTGTGTATCTGTGTTACAGTACGGTGTGTATCTGTGTCCTCAGGGTGCTCCTGATGATGGGCGTGTTGTTCTGCTGCGGCGCAGGGTTCATCGTGCGCAGGAGGATGAACCCTTCACCTCTGAGAGACGACTTCAACGTGTCCTTCACCAGACACCCTGCCAACTCTCCTGGTACACACACACACACACACACACACACACACACACACACACACACACACACACACACACACACACACACACACACACACACACACACACACACACACACACACACACACACACACACACACACACACACACACACACACACACACACACACACACACACACACACACAGGACGTGGTGTTTCTGTGTTGGTCCCTGAAGGCAGCTTCTACCTGATACTGGTCTGAATGACTTTGTATACTGCAGGGTAGCTGGTGGATTTACTCCAGGTTGAACTAAAGTCTGATTTAACTCTTGATTAGATTTCACATCATTCATCCACATCTGAGAAGTAACTAAAGGTATTAAATCCATGTAGTGGAGGAAAAGTACACCGTGTACCTCTGACTGTAGTGGAGGAGAAGTATCTCAAAACAGTACTTAAGGACAGTCCTTGAGTTGATGTATTTAGTAGGTACTACCGCTGACTGTAGTGGAGTAGAAATACACAGAAGGAAATACTCAAGTAAAGTTCCTCAAGATTGTACTTACCTTACTTTACAAAACTGATAACAACTTCACACTGGGAGACTTCCTGTGTGTGTGTGTGTGTGTGTGTGTGTGTGTGTGTGTGTGTGTGTGTGTGTGTGTGTGTGTGTGTGTGTGTGTGTGTGTGTGTGTGTGTGTATAAACTGTTTATTTAAATAGAATAGAAATAGAGGTACCAAAGTAAATCTGTTTCCTGTCTCCCTCCAGTCTCCCAGCAGCCAGGGGTCATGCAGGGCTTCGGGGTGAACGGGATGACCTCTGACCCAGCAGGGGGTCCCTCTGGCTCCGCCCACATGTTCCCAGCTCAGCCTGGCTCCGCCCACATGATGATGAGCGCCTACCCCCCCCCTCCGTCATACTGCAACCACCCCCCTCCCTCATATGAACAGATATTTAACAACGCAGACAAGAAGTGACGTCTGCAGAGAAAAGAGAGATGAACTGTGAGAAAGGAAATGATCAGAGGGACTTTTAAAAACACACACACTTCCTGTACTGAAGAAGCACACACACCCACCCCCACCCACCCACCCACCCACCCACCCACACACACGTACTGAAGAAGCACAGACACTCCTGTACTGAAGCACACACACACACAGACACACTCACACACACACGCACACTCCTGTACTGAAGCACACACACACACAGACACACTCACACACTCCTGTACTGAAGCACACACACACACAGACACACTCACACACACACGCACACACACACACACACACACACACACTCCTGTACTGAAGCACACACACACACACTCCTGTACTGAAGCACACACACACACACACTCCTGTACTGAAGCACACACACACACACACACACACGCACTCCTGTACTGAAGAAGCACATACACACTTCCTGTACTGAAGAAGCACACACACACACACACACACACACACACACACACACACACACACACACACACACACACACACACACACACACACACACACACACACACACACACACACACACACACACACACACACACACACACACACACACACACACACACACACACACACACACACACACACACACACCTGATCTGTATTGAATATTGAACAGATATTTCACAACGCCGACAAAAAGTGACGTCTGCAGAGAAACAAGAGATGAAAGGAAATGATCAGAGGGGTTTGTGGATGTGAGACTTTTGAAAACACACTTCCTGTAATAAAGAAACACACATTCAAATGTACAAACTGTTGTTGAAAGCGTGTTGAAGAAATCTCCTCTCTGCACTCTTCACTACGTGATGAGTCCTGGATGCAGCTTTTATTTCAGCGTCATGTCCTTTCACCACGAGCTCCAGGTCTCCATGAGGAAGTACGCTGTGGGGCGCTCTCTTTTGGTTCTTCTTCAGATAGAGCATGGAGCTTGTTCATTCAAGCCTCTTGAGAAGCGGGCGTTGTGTTTCCATGTGCTGGACTAACTGGATGGGACATGCCAGGAGTTGATTGGTTGAATATTTAAGTCATCACTTTGGTCCTAATTGAATAATTGGTGAATGATGTCTGATTCCTCTCTGCTGCTCAACGGGAACCTGCTGGAGGAACACCTTCACCTCAAACACCTGAGATCACCTGGTTCCTCTCACTGCAGTGAGAGGAACCCACAGTGTCACTGCAGTCTGTGTGGGTTCCTCTCACTGCAGTGTGAGGAACCCTCACTGCACTGTGGGTTCCTCTCACTGCACTGTGGGTTCCTCTCACTGCACTGTGGGTTCCTCTCACTGCACTGTGGGTTCCTCACACTGCACTGTGGGTTCCTCTCACCGCAGTGTGGGTTCCTCACACTGCAGTGGAGTGTGTGAGAGCCTTTATACAGTCTGGTGTGAGCTGCAGGAAGAAAGGGACTGTACAGTTTAGCTGCAGGTGTGTTTAGAGATGAAAGCACTTTATCTTTGTTATTTATGCACATTTCCCCAAATACTGAATCTCTGTAATAATCATAAAGAACAGTAAGGCAGCATGAGTTACAGTTAGAGGACTTGGTGTGCTTCAAATGGCATCCTGTGACACATTATTTATTTCATCGCTGCTATGTGCAGGAGTCATCATTTTAATGCAAAAACTATTTAGGATTAATTTCCAACCTCCGGTATCACCAGAGAACTGAACGAGGTACGACTCGTGAGAAATGAAATCAGATCTCAATTAAACTCAGATTAAAACTCAACAAACTGAATCCAACTACGAGAGAGCACGTGAATCACCTGAGCTGAGTCGTGGTTTGTAAAAAGGTAACGTTCAGTTTGTGCTGCAGGAAATACCTGATGAGGAACTTTCAGGAAGCAGTCGAGCTCTTTCTGTTCCGTAGTTTGGTCCCATCGATGCATTTTAACGAGAACAATCAACTCTGCAAACACACACAGATATATACAACACACACACACACACACACACACAGATATATACAACACACACACACACACACACACAGATATATACAACACACACACACACACACACACACACACACACACACACACACACACACACACACACACACACACACACACACAGATATATACAACACACACACACACACACACACACACACACACACACACACACACACACACACACACACACACACACACACACACACACACACACACACACACACACACACACACACACACACACACGTCAGCGAGCTTCACATAGCGCCTCACATTTCAAACTAATTGTAATACAGAAATTAGCTGTGAACTTGAAAGGGATTTGCACTTTGGGGTTTGCATGGATGAATAACGTCTGAAACCAGTAATGAAGCCCAGCTGTTCGCTCCAAACCCAAAGGTGAATTATGGGATGTTTTAAATGCACAATATAGGAGTTATTTTTGCGTGTCTTTGCAACAGGAACCATCTCTTCTTCTGCTCTTTCAACACAAACACCGTCAATCATTGTGAAATATGTAAATAAAGTTCACTTCTGATAACCTCTGACTTCTGGATTGACTTTATATCACATTGTATTATTAGATCAATATATATTAATTAATTATAATGAACAGGAGGAATGTGAGAAATCTCCTTATGCATCGAACAGATAATATTCATATATTAGAATAACAAAAATAAAGGATTTACATGCATTTCTTCCCCATTTCACTCAACATCAATTAACAACTTAGACTAATCAATTCACTGCTTAGACCAGGGGTGGGGATCCTCCGGCCCCCGGGCCGTAGACGGCCCGCGAGACCATTTGGTACGGCCTTTGAGGTAATTTATAAACACACGCAAAAAAGAAAAACATTTAAGAAATCTAGACCGCAAAAAAATTAAACAAGCGAGTGCCTGTTTTTCCTGGCCAAGGTCAGGGTCCTTGAACACAACACGAGCCTAACATGTCATCACGTGGCATATGTCTCGTCTGATAGGGGTGCAGTTCTGACGGAGAGCACCAGAACGCCGCTCCGGCACTTCAAAACTTGCAGTACCCATAAGGAGCCGTACACATGCCGCAGTGTCTGCGTGGCTGTGTCTTTAGTTGAAAGCCCAGTGGCGATCTGTTCATCTGTCACACTGACCATACAGTCAATACCTTTGTTGTTATTAGCATCTGGTTAGCTAGCTATGCTAACGAATAGAAGAAGCTTTTTCTCCAACCAGTGAGGTAAAGGCACATCTTTATATGATCATTAAGTTATAGAAAATAAGAGAATAAAGTAAACAGGTATAAAATACTAATATGACAATGAAAAAAGTTGTTATTAATAAACAAGAATACAGTTTGAAACGGGAGTGATTTATAAAATATCCATAAAGAAAAATAAATCTGCTTCCAGTTCTGTTTCATCTGGGTGTTGAGAGATGTATCCATAGATCTCTTCATGTTGCTTTGAAAGTGCACCAGATTGATGCTTTTAACTTCCACATTTAAAAAAAAAATTCCCTGGGGAGCATACCCCCGGACCCCCCTAGAGGAGGTTAGGTCCCCCCCTAGAGGAGGTTAGGTCCCCCCCTAGAGGAGGTTAGGTTCCGTCCATGCATGCGTGAGTCATGGTGAGATATCTGGATTCAGACGTTGCTTTTTCTTTGCACAGAATGAAAGAAAGGCCAAATGAATGGGCTGTGATTTGAGTTTGTTTAAGCAGAGGTCAATCATTTGTACGGCCCTCAGAGGATGTTGAAAAAATTGAAATGGCCCTTGAGAGGAAAAAGGTTCCCCAACCCTGGCTTAGACTAATCAATTAACAGCTTAGACTAATCAATTAACAGCTTAGACTAATCAATTAACAGCTTAGACTAATCAATTAACAGCTTAGACTAATCAATTAACAGCTTAGACTAATCAATTAACAGCTTAGACTAATCAATTAACAGCTTAGACTAATCAATTAACAGCTTAGACTAATCAATTAACAGCTTAGACTAATCAATTCACAGCTTAGACTAATCAACAAACTGCAGTTCAAACGATCCTGAAGAGAAGGAAGACATCATTCACAATGCAAAATAAACTCTATTCCCAGAGAAATAAATATACAAACGCATTTCTTTTTAAACATTTCAGGACCATTTATTTTCACTGAACATATGTAAACATCTCCATCGCCACGACGACGTCTGACTCCTTAACACACATTAAACATTACATCTTTTGTCACATGTATCTATTGATAACAGCTCGGATCAAAAGAATGGAGGTCATTTTCTGCATTTGTATTGGTCAATTAACATGAAATGAAGCAAAATAAAAGAGGTATTTTAATATAAAATGTACTCTCCCACTTGTATTTACCTTCGTGAGGTGATGGAGTCGATGCTAACCAAATATTTTAGCAAAATAAAATTACAAAATGTTTTTTTATTTTACAATTTCCCCTTCAGCAAAGTCATGCAACTGGATGAATGGAAGTAACCTGTTAGCTAATTCACACACACACACACACACACACACACACACACACACACACACACACACACACACACACACACACACACACACACACACACACACACACACACACACACACACACACACACACACACACACACACACACACACACACACACACACACACACACACACACACACACACCTTCATCATCGTCGTCTTCATCAGTCCAGCAGGGTCTTTATTCAGTGCGACATTAATCCTCTTCCCCCTCCTTTTAAACGTTTCAGTAAAGAGTCACTCAGTCACTACTCACTCATCAGGAAATCTGCATCACAAAAACGTCCTTTACGTATCCAGACTTCTATTCTTCCTCCTCCTCTTTCTCTTCTTCTTCTTCCTCCTCTTCTTCCTCCTCCTCAGCAGGTCAGAGTTCGAAGGCAGGGAAGCAGGAGGCCTCAGGGTTCTCCAGCTCCGACAGGAAGTACACAGTCCCAGCCATACCTGAGGAAACAGAGCAACAGGTGAGAGATTGATTCCAGCTGCGTTTTCATTTATTACCTGACTAATTATTACCTGACTAATTATTACCTGACTAATTACCTGACTTATTATTACCTGACTAATTACCTGACTAATTATTACCTGACTAATTATTACCTGACTAATTACCTGACTTATTATTACCTGACTAATTACCTGACTAATTACCTGACTATTTACCTGACTAATTATTACCTGACTAATTACCTGACTAATTACCTGACTAATTATTACCTGACTAATTACCTGACTAATTACCTGACTAATTACCTGACTAATTACCAGACTAATTATTACCTGACTAATTACCTGACTAATTACCTGACTATTTACCTGACTAATTATTACCTGACTAATTACCTGACTAATTACCTGACTAATTATTACCTGACTAATTACCTGACTAATTACCTGACTAATTATTACCTGACTAATTACCTGACTAATTATTACCTGACTAATTACCTGACTAATTACCTGACTAATTATTACCTGACTAATTACCTGACTTATTATTACCTGACTAATTACCTGACTAATTACCTGACTATTTACCTGACTAATTACCTGACTAATTATTACCTGACTAATTATTACCTGACTAATTATTACCTGACTAATTACCTGACTAATTACCTGACTAATTATTACCTGACTAATTACCTGACTAATTATTACCTGACTAATTACCTGACTAATTATTACCTGACTAATTACCTGACTTATTATTACCTGACTAATTATTACCTGACTAATTACCTGACTAATTATTACCTGACTAATTACCTGACTAATTATTACCTGACTAATTATTACCTGACTAATTACCTGACTAATTATTACCTGACTAATTACCTGACTAATTATTACCTGACTAATTACCTGACTTATTATTACCTGACTAATTATTACCTGACTAATTACCTGACTAATTATTACCTGACTAATTACCTGACTAATTATTACCTGACTAATTACCTGACTAATTATTACCTGACTAATTACCTGACTAATTATTACCTGACTAATTACCTGACTATTTACCTGACTAATTATTACCTGACTAATTACCTGACTAATTATTACCTGACTAATTACCTGACTAATTATTACCTGACTAATTATTACCTGACTAATTATTACCTGACTAATTACCTGACTAATTACCTGACTAATTATTACCTGACTAATTATTACCTGACTAATTACCTGACTAATTATTACCTGACTAATTACCTGACTAATTACCTGACTAATTATTACCTGACTAATTACCTGACTAATTACCTGACTAATTATTACCTGACTTATTACCTGACTAATTACCTGACTTATTATTACCTGACTTATTACCTGACTAATTACCTGACTAATTATTACCTGACTAATTATTACCTGAATTATTACCTGACTAATTACCCGACTAATTACCTGACTATTTACCTGACTAATTATTACCTGACTAATTACCTGACTAATTATTACCTGACTAATTACCTGACTAATTATTACCTGACTAATTATTACCTGACTAATTACCTGACTAATTACCTGACTAATAATTACCTGACTAATTACCTGACTAATTATTACCTGACTAATTATTACCTGAATTATTACCTGACTAATTACCCGACTAATTATTACCTGACTAATAATTACCTGAATTATTACCTGACTAATTATTACCTGACTAATTACCTGACTTATTATTACCTGACTAATTATTACCTGACTAATTACCTGACTAATTACCTGACTAATTACCTGACTAATTATTACTTGACTAATTATTACCTGACTAATTATTACCTGACTAATTACCTGACTATTTACCTGACTAATTATTACCTGACTTATTATTACCTGACTAATTATTACCTGACTAATTACCTGACTAATTACCTGACTAATTATTACCTGACTAATTATTACCTGACTAATTATTACCTGACTAATTACCTGACTATTTACCTGACTAATTATTACCTGACTTATTATTACCTGACTAATTATTACCTGACTAATTACCTGACTAATTACCTGACTAATTATTACCTGACTAATTATTACCTGACTAATTATTACCTGACTAATTACCTGACTAATTATTACCTGACTAATTACCTGACTAATTATTACCTGACTAATTACCTGACTAATTATTACCTGACTAATTATTACCTGACTAATTATTACCTGACTAATTACCTGACTAATTATTACCTGACTAATTATTACCTGACTAATTACCTGACTAATTATTACCTGACTAATTACCTGACTAATTATTACCTGACTAATTACCTGACTAATTATTACCTGACTAATTACCTGACTAATTATTACCTGACTAATTATTACCTGACTAATTATTACCTGACTAATTATTACCTGACTAATTACCTGACTAATTACCTGACTAATTATTACCTGACTAATTATTACCTGACTAATTACCTGACTAATTATTACCTGACTAATTACCTGACTAATTACCTGACTTATTATTACCTGACTAATTATTACCTGACTAATTATTACCTGAATTATTACCTGACTAATTACCCGACTAATTATTACCAGACTAATTATTACCTGACTAATAATTACCTGAATTATTACCTGACTAATTACCTGACTAATTATTACCTGACTAATAATTACCTGAATTATTACCTGACTAATTACCTGACTAATTATTACCTGACTAATTATTACCTGACTAATTATTACCTGACTAATTATTACCTGACTAATAATTACCTGAATTATTACCTGACTAATTACCCGACTAATTATTACCTGACTAATTATTACCTGACTAATTATTACCTGAATTATTACCTGACTAATTACCTGACTAATTACCTGACTTATTATTACCTGACTAATTATTACCTGAATTATTACCTGACTAATTATTACCTGACTAATTACCTGACTTATTACCTGACTAATTACCTGACTAATTACCTGACTAATTACCTGACTTATTATTACCTGACTAATTATTACCTGAATTATTACCTGACTAATTATTACCTGACTAATTACCTGACTTATTACCTGACTAATTACCTGACTAATTACCTGACTTATTACCTGACTTATTATCTGACTAATTACCTGACTTATTATTACCTGACTAATTACCTGACTAATTATCTGACTTATTACCTGACTTATTACCTGACTAATTACCTGACTAATTACCTGACTTATTACCTGACTAATTATTACCTGACTAATTACCTGACTAATTATTACCTGACTAATTACCTGACTAATTACCTGACTAATTACCTGACTAATTATTACCTGACTAATTACCTGACTTATTACCTGACTAATTATTACCTGACTAATTACCTGACTTATTATTACCTGACTATTTACCTGACTAATTATTACCTGACTAATTACCTGACTTATTACCTGACTAATTATTACCTGACTTATTACCTGACTAATTATTACCTGACTAATAACCTGACTTATTACCAGACTAATTACCTGACTAATAATTACCTGAATTATTACCTGACTAATTACCCGACTAATTATTACCTGACTAATTATTACCTGACTAATAATTACCTGAATTATTACCTGACTAATTACCCGACTAATTATTACCTGACTAATTATTACCTGACCAATTACCTGACTAATTATTACCTGACTTATTACCTGACTAATTACCTGACTTATTACCAGACTAATTATTACCTGACTAATTACCTGACTAATTACCTGACTTATTATTACCTGACTAATTATTACCTGACTAATTACCTGACTAATTATTACCTGACTAATTACCTGACTTATTATTACCTGACTAATAACCTGACTTATTACCTGACTAATTATTACCTGAATTATTACCTGACTAATTACCTGAATTATTACCTGACTAATTACCTGACTAATTATTACCTGACTAATAATTACCTGAATTATTACCTGACTAATTACCTGACTAATTATTACCTGACTAATTACCCGACTAATTATTACCTGACTAATTACCTGACTTATTACCTGACTAATTATTACCTGACTAATTACCTGACTAATTACCTGACTTATTATTACCTGACTAATTATTACCTGACTAATTACCTGACTAATTACCTGACTAATTATTACCTGACTAATTACCTGACTAATAACCTGACTTATTACCTGACTATTTATTACCTGACTAATTACCTGACTAATTACCTGACTAATAACCTGACTTATTACCTGACTAATTATTACCTGACTAATTACCTGACTTATTACCTGACTAATTATTACCTGACTAATTACCTGACTTATTATTACCTGACTAATAACCTGACTTATTATCTGACTAATTATTACCTGACTAATTACCTGAATTATTACCTGACTAATAATTACCTGAATTATTATTACCTGACTAATAACCTGACTTATTATCTGACTAATTATTACCTGACTAATTACCTGAATTATAACCTGACTAATTACCTGACTAATTATTACCTGACTAATAATTACCTGAATTATTACCTGACTAATTACCTGACTAATTATTACCTGACTAATTACCCGACTAATTATTACCTGACTAATTATTACCTGACTAATTACCTGACTTATTACCTGACTAATTATTACCTGACTAATTACCTGACTAATTACCTGACTTATTATTACCTGACTAATTACCTGACTAATTATTACCTGACTAATTACCTGACTAATTACCTGACTTATTATTACCTGACTAATTACCTGACTTATTATTACCTGACTTATTACCTGACTAATTATTACCTGACTAATTACCTGACTTATTACCTGACTAATTATTACCTGACTAATTACCTGACTAATTACCTGACTTATTATTACCTGACTAATTACCTGACTAATTATTACCTGACTAATTACCTGACTAATAACCTGACTATTTATTACCTGACTAATTATTACCTGACTTATTACCTGACTAATTACCCGACTTAGCACCCAACATTTATAAGCCGATATCCAGGCCAAGATAGGGTATATATATAAACATCATTATTTATTGGGAGAAACCAAGTATTTCTATGTAAGATCTGACATTTAGCAGATATATAATAAAGTCAAAAGTCTAGCCGGTAGACGGGAGAAGTGATTCTTTAATCGTCTGGTTTCTGACAAATACTTTTATTATGATTATATTCTCACATTTTCATTAACAGTACTATAATAAGGGTGATATTTATACCAAGATGTATTGGGGGAAACTAAGCAAGTGTATGTCAAATCAGACATGAAGGATAAATATTATATAATATAAGGGCTTAACTACAGCGGACAACATTTAAAAGTAGGATATTATTAACATTTGGTGTGCAATTACCTCAGGGTTATTGATTTGAAATCCTAAATCCTAATTGAATTCAGTTTGCGTTATGAGACACATCTCCTTCCCATATTTCAGTGAAATAAGGTCCATCAGATATCAGTGTTTTGATCTCATGTGTCCTCTGCTGGTGTTTGTTTCTGACGGACTGACTGCTCTCATCACAGAGCTGCTGCTGCTGCTGCTGCTGCTGCTGCATGGATCTACAGATGATACCATTACATTTGAACGGAGGTGTTTGAAAGAGTTTTACCCTCGAACAGAGAGTAGGGTCTGTCTGGGATCCGGCAGCCGTGAGTCCCGTAGTCCAGACACCACTCTGCAAACTGAGGAGAACACACATTAAGGACCTCATTTAGTCTGATTACAGAATAACATGTTCTTACGGGACCCTTCGTTACTTTCACATGCCCACTTTCTGCTTTTAAACCCTGGTACTGGCAGTATGCATGCCTGTCGTCTCATTATATCAAATGCACTTATCTTTAATCGCTATATATTTTCCGCTGCAGGACCAATTAAGAATTCTGATTGGGCGAAGTAAGTGAAAGCATTTAAAGGCCGCCCCCCCTCACTGTCATTGTGATTGACTTGACATGTCACATGCATCTACAACTCCTTCTACAGAAAACCCTCTTGGACCCTGATGGGTTTCTCTGCTAGACTTAAAAGTGGAATAAGTGTTCTGCAGCGTTGCAGGACTGAGAGACAGAGAAGGCCAGCATGATGGATTGTTTGCTAATGCAGCTGCATGTTAGGAAAAACCTGAATTGTGATTTTCTGATAAGATTTTCTCTTTCTACACCAACTTTGGTTCACAGCGCTGCAGGACTGAGACTTACTTCTGCAAAAGATCAGAAACACTTGTCACAAAAAAATGCCCGTCATCAATAAAAACATTCTGGAAGATACAGGATTAATAATAAATCTGAAGGGAGTCTCCTGCTGCTTTATTCTGGAAACAGAGCTGTAGAGACTGATAACGGGCCCTGAGACTGCAGCTTGTAGGTATATTTATCTTTATAAAAAGGACAAGACAAATCAAGCAATCTGATTGGTCCGTGATATAATGAGCGTATACCACGGGTAGAATTGTAGTTACTTTTCACAACAAGTCAGTATCCCTCCGCGTCTGAGAAAAGCTACAACCGTTACAGCTGTTACATTACGTCCGTTACGAAACTAACTAACTAACTAACTAACTAACTAACTAACTAACTAACAAAGCTTAAGATGGAAACATGTAAGGGATAATTAGCAATAGCTCACGACAGGCCGTGGTATATGCTCATTATACCAGTTATAAGGGGGTTGTCTTGGCGTCAGGCCGAACCACGCCCTTAGCTGTGATATAATGAGCATATACCACAGCCTGAAGTGAGCTGTTGCTTTTATAAAACGGTTACCAAGCAGAGACATGATGACCGTTAGTGGCCACAGGTGCGAAAGCTCTCTCAGAGCTACTGGAAGCCCAATCTCGGGGACCGGAGCCTAGAACAGAGGTGCCCAGTACGTCGACCGGGGGGGGGGGGGGGGGGGGGGTGTGGGCAATGCTGGTAGATCGCAAGTCATTCATAAAAACAAATCCAGCTCCGTTAAAATAGAAAAAACAGGTTTTGATCCTCCCTTGGCCCCCCGGCCACTTAATCAGGAGTTTACTTGATTGACAGAAAAAGCAACCTATCGCTTTCCAGTCTGTTAACCCAGAATGCAAAGCGATACAAAATCAGTCGGGGAAACTCAAATTAAGTTAAAGAGACAAACAAGAGACAAACAACAAAATGAGTGCGGGGACGAGCAAAAAGCTAAAGACAAACCACTTCCACCCTGAAAGGGAGGAAGAATATTTGTTTGTGTCACATTCAAAGGTTATTTGCCTTACTTGTAAAGCAAGCGTCGCTCTGTCAAAGAAAGGTAACGTGGAGAGGCATTATCGGAGTGTTCACAAGGCATGACAGAGGCTTCCCTCCGAGTAGCGAGTTGAGAAAGAGAAAGGTCATGTATTATTGCTACACAAACATTATCTCTTAGTCTAGTGTCGCCAACTCGTTTCTAACATGCAAAAAGACAAACAATGCGTCTATGGTCGGTGTATTTTGATCAGACAGATCTCTCTCTCCGTCTGTGTGCGGGGGGGCGGGTCAGTTTACACACACGCAGCTGCTACATGCAGCAACACACGGAGGAGATGGCGGAGAGAAGCGATCCAAGGTGTGGTTAAACTTTACCCGTCTTGAGGTGGACAATGCTCCTTGCCAGAGTTTAGCATGTAAGGGTGGTAACACGAGCACCCTGTCTAAACATTTATCAAAGTGCTCCACATTCAGACGGAGAAATGCACTGGGTTCCACTGTCTCTCTAGTAGCTCTGTAGCCCCGTCACGAGGAACGTTTCCACGTCAGGTGTTCTGTATGCTAGCAGCAACACACGGAGTTAACTCAGTTATACAAACATGGGTTAATGATTAGAGGTAACTGAGTTATTTAGTTTGTTAAAGTTTCAGCTATTCTGTTTACAGTTCTGTCATCAGATTACTTAATACCATTTGTTAAAACGTTGTTTCTTTTGATGTGAAATATTATTTTATTTATTTAAATAAAAAGCAATGTTAATTTTGTTCAAAATGTGGTTCAGTTAATTTAATATTATATGTATTTTAGAATCAAGTATTCATCTTTATTGTCTTCATTGTTAGTTTCCACATGCCTAAAACAACCTCAAGCTAAATCTAAAAGTTGATGGCTAAATAAGAGCGTTTGAGAAATTGTGCAAGGCAGTAAGTAATAGTCCGAACAGTCCATTCATCGTTTCATTAATCAATAGATTAATCGATTATCAAATGAGTCGTTTGTTGCAGCCCTGTAGTTATCCCATGTATAAATAAAACGTGTTATTCAGCTACCTTGCAATTTGGGATTTTATTTTTGGTTGGTAGACCTCGGTGAGCTGGTCATTTCAAAGTAGCTCACCAGCCAAAAAAGTGTGGGCACCCTGAGCTAGAACAACTCACCTATACAAGTGACCACATAAGCCATGCTACTGATGCTGGACAGGTTTTCAGTGGGTGCACAATAAACAGCAACATACACATTAATGTAAATAAACAGCCAAATAATGGATCAACGCTCTCTGTCTAATATGTTCGCCGGCTGCTAGGTGTTGTTGCATAGCAACCACCTCGCACTATGTTTCGTGCAGAAGGCAACGGAGGGACTATTTTATTTTGAACATCATTATTTACTAATAAAAACTATTTAAATTAGAGTGTGTATTTCTCTTTCATATTGCTATATATACATACATATATATACATATATCTATAAATATATATATGTATAGATATACATATATATATTAATGCTGTCAAAATTATCGCGTTAACGGCGGTAATTAATTTTTTGAATTAATTGCGTTAAAATATTTAACCCATTTAACGCATGTGCAGAATGCTCCACACATCCCACCAGTGGCAGCGCCAGGGTATGGCTGGGGTAGGCTACACCCATACCAAGAAATGGCTTAGCCCCACCATGAGAAATGATGTTAAAGTAAGCAAACTAAAGTCCGCCAACTCGCGGAGTAAATCACGCAGACAGCATTTAGTCAGATTGATTTCAGTAGCCACTTGTCTGGAAATACCGAAGACTAGAAACGGTTTTGAAAACTTTTGTCACGTAGTGATCGTCTTCTCAATAGAACATCTTTGATAATGTCTTCTGGCCAATCAGAATCAAGATAACGGCGTGGTGTTGTTGCAGGAAGTCCCGACGGAGAATACTTTTGCTGTAATACAGGGGTGCACATAACTGGTACGCAGGTTATGTGCGTAATCTGAAATGTGTACCGTCACTTGTGTCACAAAGCATATTTGCGTACCGACGTACTTGTGAGGCTTTTCCAGAAGGCGGTTAGATCACCGGACGACAAAGTCGGTCTCCGTGTGCACAGTGTGCTGTTAACGTCGGTCTGTACGACGGAATTGTGCCAAAACTACGCCAACCGGCTGCGGAGGGAGACTCCCCCCCTTCACTGGAGAACTGCGCTAAAACAGCTGATCACAACGTTCACGCTCAGTGTTCACGAAGTACTCCACTAGCCCCCCCCCCTCCCCGTCGTCTTTCCTGAAGTACTCCACTAGCCCCCCCCCCTCCCCGTCGTCTTTCCTGAAGTACTCCACTAGCCCCCCCCCCCCCCCCGTCGACTTTCCTGAAGTATCCCCCGTTGATAGAAATCAACACGTAATGAATTAAGACCCCACGGTTTGATGATTGATAGGTGTGTGGGCTGTCTTTCATTCTGACACACAGAACAATGTTATAATAAACATACTGTTTGTTAAATGGATATATCCACCTGCTTTCATTTATCTTTCCATTCCCACAACAACATACATAAAGAAATGGCATATTTTGGACATAGTCCGAATGGTGATTAATCTGATTAACATTTTTAATCGTTTAACAGCCCTAACATATATATATATATATATATATATATATATATATATATATATATATATTTAAATGTCCTCACCTTGCAGGCCCTGAACAGGTGCTTCCTCTCCTTCGTCCTCCGGTACAGGGACAGGAAGATGAATCCGTTCCCTGCCGTGCCGTGGCAGAGTCCGTATCCTTTCCTCAGGAAACCTCTCTGCCAGATCACCTCCGAGCAGTCTGACGCCTCCTTCAGGTACTTCTCCTCCTGGAACACCTGAGAGAGGGACAGGTGAGAGACAGACAGGTGAGAGAGAGAGACAGGTGAGAGACAGACAGGTGAGAGACAGACAGGTGAGAGAGAGACAGGTGAGAGACAGACAGGTGAGAGAGAGAGACAGGTGAGAGACAGACAGGTGAGAGACAGGTGAGAGAGAGACAGGTGAGAGAGAGACAGGTGAGAGAGAGACAGGTGAGAGAGACACAGGTGAGAGACAGACAGGTGAGAGACAGACAGGTGAGAGAGGGACAGGTGAGAGAGAGACAGGTGAGAGAGAGACAGGTGAGAGAGAGACAGGTGAGAGAGGGACAGGTGAGAGAGAGACAGGTGAGAGAGAGACAGGTGAGAGAGAGACAGGTGAGAGAGAGACAGGTGAGAGAGAGACAGGTGAGTCATCCAGACTGCTTTTAACACAATCTATACTAAGAGCTCAAATACCAACATGTTGACCTTAAGAACCCGCTCTGCTCTGCCACGTCTCTGTTGTTCTCTAGAAGTAGATTGTTGTTTCTCTCTACCCGCATGTTAGAGCTCATTTCCACGATGCTGTCATCATAGAACTTAAAGTTACACCGTGCATCGTCTCATGTTTATATCTCTGTTTAACTCTCAGGCAGGAAATGAGAAAATGTCTCAAACTGATTGAGCGTCATTTTAATTATTCATTAGCAAAATGAAACGCTCTTCATACAACAACAACAACAACAACAACAACAACAGAAGAGACAGTGATCAGCTTTGTTCTCAGAGAGTGTGAGTGTGTGTGTGTGTGTGTGTGTGTGTGTGTGTGTGTGTGTGTGTGTGTGTGTGTGTGTGTGTGTGTGTGTGTGTGTGTGTGTGTGTGTGTGTGTGTGTGTGTGTGTGTGTGTGTGTGTGTGTGTAGGCTGTTAAGATGAATGGCTGGTGTTTTGTGAGGAGGATTTATAAACTGCCTCTTTGTCATAATCTCCTCACAAGCTCTGCAGAGACTTGATGAAGAGTGTGTTTAATAAAAAGAGTACACACTCTCACAGGTAACCCCTCACCTGGTAGGCCATGAGGAGTGTTTGTACAGGTGTGTTAACAGGTACCTCACCTGAGGCCTGTACTACGAAGCTGGTTCAACCTAACCTGGATATGTTTGAGTTAGCCGGTTGGTCTAATCCAAAACATACGCGCTCTCGCTAAACGGTCCTACGACGCGGGTTATCAAGTGGATCGCTCAAGCCAGTCGTGTCCTATCTAGTTAGGAGTGCGTTCACATGAAAGGGGTGGTATCTGGAGCATTCGACCAATCACAAACATGGAGAAGCTACTGACAGCGCAGCGCGTCATACTTCATGAATGAAAAGTCAACTATAATATTAGACATATGAAGAAGTTAAACTTTAAACATCCATGACTTAAACACTTGATCCAGGATCAAAGCCACATAGCTGCACCTGCAAGGTGAATCCAGCTGGTAACAGAACAAGTGTTTGAATGCGTACATGAACAGGTTTATGATATCACTGCCCCGTCTAAGACACCATCTGACTTTCATTACATTTGACTCGAGTGTTTCCTCAACTTAATGTGTTGCTTCAAATAATCCTTCTGCATCCAGTATGTGACACTGTGAGTGTTGCACGGCCAGATACGGCTCAGCTGACTCAGATAAGGAGATGATACATTATGATGTGATATGCCGCGGACTGTACTTCATGTTACTCTGATCCGGTTACTTATGTTGTGGCAGATATTTAAGTAAGCTTTCTTAACGCTAATGTTCTAATAGTCAGATTGCTCTGAAGATGGGAGGTGATATTCTATTAATGTTCACGTTCACACAGTCGCTGATTTTTGCCGGCCGTCTTTCCTGCAACGGCAGCTTTTCTGTATTTCCTTTCTCCTGTAATATGACTTGATCGCTTTAAACTCTGCACACTGAGCTCTGATTGGTCAGCAGGCGGTGCTTTCACTGAGTTGAGCTCTTAGCCTGCAACCTAACCTGCTCCGGAGCAGGTTAGCCGCTCAGCATCAGTTACCATGGAGATCTAGCCCGCTAAAAAGAGAACCAGCTTCGTAGGACCGGAAACCCAGAGTCTCCCTGAAGTTAGCCGCTAAGCGAACATCCTGCTTCGTAGTATACCCCCCAGGTGGGCCATCAGCAGTGTGTGTACAGGTGATAGTGTGTGTACAGGTGTGTGTACAGGTGTGTGTACAGCAGGTGTCTCACCTGGTGGGCCATCAGCAGTGTGTGTATGACCCCCGGCGCTCCGTGGCACCACTGAACCAATCGGTCGCTCTCGTTGCTCAGAGACGACGGGAAATTCCCAGAACGAAACTTCTTATGACGAACGTAATCGATGCTCGGACGAATGAACTCGGAGAGAACGTCAGCCGGGACTCTGGCTCCAGGCTGAGAGAGAGAGAGATATATATACATTTTATATATATATATATATATATAATATATGTAGATCAGGTGTTACCTGTAGGTCAGGTCTTACCTGTAGAGCATGTGTTACCTGTAGATCAGGTGTTAACTGTAGGTCATGTGTTACCTGTAGGTCAGGTGTTACCTGTAGATCAGGTGTTACCTGTAGATCAGGTGTTACCTGTAGGTCAGGTGTTACCTGTAGATCAGGTGTTACCGGTAGATCAGGTGTTACCTGTAGATCAGGTGTTAACTGTAGGTCAGGTGTTACCTGTAGATCAGGTGTTACCTGTAGGTCATGTGTTACCTGTAGATCAGGTGTTACCTGTAGGTCAGGTGTTACCTGTAGATCAGGTGTTACCTGTAGATCAGGTGTTAACTGTAGATCAGGTGTTACCTGTAGATCAGGTGTTAACTGTAGGTCAGGTGTTACCTGTAGATCAGGTGTTACCTGTAGGTCAGGTGTTACCTGTAGATCAGGTGTTACCTGTAGGTCATGTGTTACCTGTAGATCAGGTGTTACCTGTAGGTCAGGTGTTACCTGTAGATCAGGTGTTACCTGTAGATCAGGTGTTAACTGTAGGTCAGGTGTTACCTGTAGATCAGGTGTTACCTGTAGGTCAGGTGTTACCTGTAGGTCAGGTGTTACCTGTAGGTCAGGTGTTACCTGTAGGTCAGGTGTTACCTGTGTTACCTGTAGATCATGTGTTACCTGTAGATCAGGTGTTACCTGTAGATCATGTGTTACCTTTAGATCAGGTGTTACCTGTAGATCAGGTGTTACCTGTAGATCAGGTGTTACCTGCAGCAGCATGTAGAAGATGCCAGTGAGCCCATGAGCCGCTCCCAGGTACTGCTTCCTGTGCCACTCGTACAGCAGAGGACAGCGCTCCGTCTTCTTCTGGTCCTGAGAGAGAGACTTCCCAGAGTCCAGGATCGCAGACACCACCTGAACACACAGACAGAGAAGGGTGAGTGAGTGTGTGTGTGTGTGTGTGTGTGTGTGTGTGTGTGTGTGTGTGTCTCACCTGTGTGATGGTGCTCTCCTCCACTGTGTGCTCTCCCATCTCTCTGTTGACGTACAGCAGAGCGAACAGGAAGCCAGCGCGACCGTATAGGAGTTCATCAGAGAGGTCAGAGTCACTGAGGACTGAACTCTGGAGGAGCACCAGCCTACACACACACACACACACACACACACACACACACACACACACACACACACACACACACACACACACACACACACACACACACACACACACACACACACACACACACACACACACACACACACACACACACACACACACACACACACACACACACACACACACACACACACACACACACACACACACACACACACTGTCTTTTCAACATGTGTCCCCGGTGTGTCAGGGAAACGGTGGAAATCCAATCACCATGACGACCTCCTAACCTATCAGGCTCTCCTCTCCTCTTTCTCTGCTTCCATCTCTCAGGCAAGAAGCACTTTCTTTCAAGATAAGATCCAATCTTCCTATTCCAACCTCAAAAAACTATTTTCTATCTTCTCCACCCTCTTGGACCTCCCCAAAGCCCCTTCCCCCTCCTCCCTCTAGGACCCCCCCCAAAGCCCCTCCTCCCTCTTGGACCCCCCCAAAGCCCCTTCCCCCTCCTCCCTCTTGGACCCCCCCCAAAGCCCCTCCTCCCTCTTGGACCCCACCAAAGCCCCTTCCCCCTCCTCCCTCTTGGACCCCCCCAAAGCCCCTCCCCCCTCCTCCCTCTCAGACCCCCCCCAAAGCCCCTCCTCCCTCTTGGACCCCCCCAAAGCCCCTCCCCCCTCCTCCCTTCTGTCAAGCGACTTTGCTAACCACTTTGAAAGAAAGGTTGATGATATTCGCTCTTCTTTTTCTGACTCACCTTTACTCACCTCTGGGTCACCAGACCCTCCCCCACACACTGACCTCCTTCTCCCCTCTCTCTCCAAGTGAGGGTCTTACCCTCATTACCTCTGTCCGTCCTACCACCTGTCCTCTGGACCCTATCCCCTCAAACCTCCTTCAGACTATCGCTCCTGATATTCTACCGTTTCTCATTTCATCAACACTTCTCTAACTTCTGGTCACTTTCCAAACAGTCTCAAGGAGGCAAGAGTAAACCCTCTCCTTAAGAAACCCACTCTCAACCCGTCTGATGTTAGAAACTACAGGCCTGTCTCTCTCCTCCAGATCCTGTCTAAAACACTTGAACACGCTGTCTTTAAACAACTCTCCTGTTATCTCCATCAGAACAACCTTCTGGATCCGCACCAGTCTGGTTTCAAGGCAGGTCACTCAACAGAAACTGCTCTCCTTGCTGTCTCTGACAAACTGCACACGGCTAAAGCAGCCTCCTTCTCCTCTGTCATCGTCCTTCTGGACCTGTCTGCTGCATTCGACACGGTGACCCATCAGATCCTCCTTCGCACTCTCCAAGAACTTGGAGTTTCAGGCTCTGCACTTTCCCTCCTCACCTCATACCTCAAAGACCGCACCTACAGGGTAACTTGGAGAGGGTCCGAGTCCGACCCTTGTCAATTAACTACAGGGGTCCCTCAGGGCTCTGTTCTTGGTCCCCTCCTCTTCTCCTTGTACACAAACTCGCTCGGATCAGTCATTAGCCCACATGGTTTTTCATACCACTGCTACGCTGACGACACCCAATTAATTCTGTCCTTTCCCCGCTCAGAGACCCAGGTCGTCGCACGCATCTCTGCTTGTCTAGCAGACATCTCTCAGTGGATGTCTGCTCATCACCTCAAGCTCAACCTTGACAAGACTGAACTGCTCTTCCTTCCGGGAAAAGATTTTCCCAATCTTGACCTAACAATCAACATCGGCCCCTCTGTTGTTTCTATTTCGTATATGGCTTCGCACTCTAAGGCTATCGCTATTGGGTAATCCCCCTGCGCACCCGCGCAGCAATGAAACACTTGTAGTCTACGCCCACCCGCAAGGGGGGCCCCACCCTCGGGCTCCCTTCCGGTATAAATAGGAAGGAGGCCCGACAATCTGCTCCCTCTTTTCTTCAGCACCCCGTTACTGAAGCACAAGAGACACTTCAATTGCAGAGTAACAATTGTGTGAGAGATTGTCCCTCATGTGGCTCTGGGTTCATAATCACTTTTCGTGGGTGCAGACGGTCAGGAGTGACCCGATCTGGCCACACTTCCCAGCCATCAGGAGGATCCGGGAGGGGGCGGCGGCGAACCCGAGGACCCTGAAGGCTCCGGTGGCCACATTTGTTCCGCTCACCAGGGTGGAGGGGTTCACAGATGCTGGTTTTCCAGCCGCCCCTTCTCTGGAGCCGAGCTTGACGGCGTTTTTTTGGGGTAAGACAGGCCAACATAATTGCCGGACGGCGCCCTACGTTGAGCGCCCCCAGAGAGAGAAAAAGAACGTCTGCTGCAGCCGCGGCGTCCACACCGGCCACAGAGGCGGCAGAGGCCGCAAGCGGAGAGACGCCCACAGCAACCGCCCCGGCGTCAGACTCGCCCTTCGGCGGCTGCAGGGGCTCCGTCCCACGTCTCCGCTCCCTGCCATCCCAGAGACAGGGTCTCCCGACGGCGAGTCAAAGGGGAGTGAGGCTCCCCCGCTCCTGGTCTGCTCCACGAGAGCCTCCGAGGAAGCAGAGCCGGTTCTGACGTTCTGGGGGTTGTGAGTAAAATAAAGTGTGTTCATTTTCCAACTTTTTGTACTGAGTCATCAGTAACAAGTGTTTCTCACATATCCCCCCGTGTGTAAGCCAGCTGCCTATAACCTATCGGTTACTAGCCAGCAGGGCTCGTTGCAAAAGCCTGGAGGTTTTAACCTCGGTTAATAACCTGCAGAGCTCGCGGCATTCCTCTGTCCGAGATACGCCTCCTACACACACATGAGAGGGATGTTTCCTTTTTTTTCCTCTGACACATTTTTGGTACGGAGTGTCTTGTCAGAGTGAGTGATGTCAGGGATCCAGCTGCTCTCTCCTGTCTGCACGCAGAGAGCTGCTGTTCCCCCTCTTTTTGTCACTGGACAAAGTATGACCTTCGTCTCCACTTTCTCACAGCGGCAGGTATGTATTGTTCCCAGCCTTCGTCCCTCATGGAGAATATTCATGTTATGCTATATTCCAGGGACGGTGATGCTCCATTACGCATGGCACATCAGGCATGGGGTGTTATTGAGCAGGTGTGTCTGTGCTTCTAGTGCCGGACGGACCCAGTGGGGCGCAGACTACATCATGCTTCGCCCTTAACCCAATAGCGATAGCCTTAGAGGGCGAAGCCATATACGAGATAGAACTGAGGTTACCTACTGTGACTCCAGCTTCTATGAGTATTGGCGTAGCCCTCTAAGCGCTGGGCCCCACTGGCTCCACGAATAGCTGAAGAAAAGTCATTTTGTATGGGAGCAGATTGTCGGGCCTCCTTCCTATTTATAACGGAAGGGAGCCCGAGGGTGGGGCCCACCTCGCGGGTGGGCGTGGACTACAAGTGTTTTCAGTGCTGCGCGGGTGCGCAGGGGGATTACCCAATAGCGATAGCCTTAGAGGGCTACGCCAATACTCATAGAAGCTGCAGTTACAGTAGGTAACTTCAGTTCTGAAGTAATATGGTCTGTGTTTACATTAGCATGCTAACACTCAGAGCTAACCTGTACTGGAGAGAGTCTGTGTGAAGAAGCAGGAAATCAAAAGGAACTGATCTGTGATGGTCTGTTTGGTATTTTGAGCAAAACACTTCAGAGACGTGTGTTTCAAATATGTATATCTGAGACCTTTAATATATGCTTAAAAACAGCACAATAGGAGCCTTTAACCCCAGGTGTCCTCTCACCTGTTCAGGCAGTCCTGGCTCTCCTCAGTGTTCCTCAGCTTGTGATGAACCACAGCTCCCACAGCCAGAGGGCCTGCATCTCCACACAGGAAGGAGACCTTGCGCCCGTTCAGGGTCCGGAGGGTTCGCTTCACGTAGTCCAGCGCCCTCTGCAGGTGGGAGGATTCCTGGGAGCAGCGGTGCAGCTGGAGGTACAGCAGGGCGATGCCTGCAGACAACACTCAGGGGTTAGATTAGAATTTGCAGTCTAAGATAAGATAATAATAATAATAATAATAATAATAATAATAATAATAAACATAGACGGTCACATAAACACCTGAACTCTGAAAGAACATCCATAAAGTTAATCTGTTTGCAACTCTTAAATATCAATATTCCAATTACTTGTATATAGACTCTTCTGCACTATTTCAATTATATTCTATTTTATTTTATTTACTTATAGACACAACTCAGGGATTAGAGACAAGCAGGACGGCTTTATATTAGGACTTACAGTTAAATTACTACAAGAAACATAGACGGTCACATAACGGGTACAGCAGGGCGATGCCAGGAGACACATGTTATGGCTATGATGGTATCAAAGCTCCGGCAGAGGCTCAGTCAGTAGGGGCTTGGACTGGGAGCTATAGGGTCGCCGGTTCAAGTCCCCGACCAGACCTAAAATATGGAGTGTGGACTGCTACTTGGAGAGGTCCCAGTTCACCTCCTGCCCTGCCGTGGTGCCCTTGAGCAAGGCACCGGACACCCCCCTTTCCCCCATTGCTCCCCCCTGTGCAATAGCTGCCCACTGCTCCTAGTACTAGACTCCTGGTTCTAGGATGGGTTAAAAGCAGAGAACACATTTCCCTGTGTGCTCTGCATGTGAGACCATTACAGAGGGTTTCATCCCTCCCATTCTAATACAGTGTAATCCTAATGAAATGTAACAGCTGTATCCGGGGAATGGCATATGGATGTGTGATAACAGATGTGTTCATGAAGGGTTTCATGACTCTACAGGAAGGCCAGTGTGAGTTTTGGTATTGTCTCATAGTGTCTTTGAGTTTCTAGAAAAGCGTTATATAGATAGGACGACCACCTGGGCCCAAATGTTGTTGTGTTGTCATGTCAATGTGCAGTAAATAGGCGGTTACATAATTAATGTAAAATGTCCAATGCTTAGTCGGTTTTGATAGCAGCCGCCATATTGTTGATTCCTGGGGCTTTATTTTGAGGAAGAACCGTTAAATCAAACTTCTTAGAACAAACGTTTGTTCACAGGTGTATCGTGCTGACTCACCTGTCCAGCCGGTGTAGGTGGAGAAATCGTGAGGGTCGGCTGTCTTCAGACCTTCCTCCATCTGCTGCAGCAGGTCTTTAATCTTACTCTGGACCTTCTTCTGGAAGGAAGCGCTCACCTGAGGAACATGACAAGTTACAGACATGAAGCAATAACCCTCTGCTCTAACTGCTTATATTCTGGACTACTATTTTAAAAATACTATATGCATGCTCTTCATCTAACAGTGGTCTTCAGTTGGCTGTAACACTCCCCTCTGCAGGACTAATGAAGGATTCTGAAACCATAACAAACCTGAGCTAGCCCAGCTGTTAGCCTGTTAGCATGGCGTTAGCTCCTTAGCCTGTTAGCTCGTCGTTAACCCCGATATAAGGTGTTATAAAGCGGCTCCGGAGCTCCTCACCTTGCCCTCCTCGTCCAGCGGATCGTTGGCTCTCTCCTCGGATCCAGAACCAGACCCTGCCTGGTCCACGTAGTCCTGGTTCTGGTTCTGGAAGAATCTCTGCTCCTCCATGTCTGATGAACTCAGCTGCTTCAGCTTTGACACCTGATCGCCCATCCTACAGGGGCCCAAGAGGGACATACACAAAATCGCGAAAAAAAAAAAAACTGCATTTTAGGAAATGCAGTTTTTAGATTTAAAACTGACCACAGAGTTACTCAAATAAAACTCATAAATCAATTTAAAATAAGTTATGATTTAGCAGCACTGATTCTATTTCAACATGTATATTTTCTACTTTCTTTTCTTTTATTTCTATTCTTGTTTATTTAGTTGTTCTGCCTTGTCTTTTGTGCTGCTGCAACAAAAACAATTTCCCAAATTGGGATCAATAAAGTAGCATCTTATCTTATCTTATCCTATCTTATCTTATCTTATCTTATCTGATCTTATCTTATCTTATCCTGCAGCTTTATTTTATTTCAGATTTCATATTTTGCAGATTTCTCCTCAGAACATATTATCTCTTCTCTTGCACTATTTCATATGTTTTATCTGTTTTATTTGGTCTGTTTCCTACATATCCATGTTGCTCTGTTGGAGGAGGACTTCAGTTTGTCATTGTCATATCTCCACTGAAGCTGCTGAGCTCATGATGATCAAATATCAACGTCTATATCTGGGCAAACATCCCCAATCACATCGGGTATATTTTTCAGATACAAGTTTGTAGTTAGTTGAGCTTAAAATACAAATAAAAAAACTCACAAATGTCTCCTTGTCTCGACTCTGCTTTCGCACAGACCACAATGCTCACTGATAATCATTTAAAAAGCATATCATTTGTAATATCTGTGTTCTTGTGAGCACATGAATATTCATCAAATAAAAACCTCATCAAGTGTTTCTGCAGCGATGAAAAGCATCATAATGCTGCTCTATCGATCTGTTCTCCAGCCACTGCAGCATTGTCCCTGCAGGACATTACATATCTGCAGGTTGAATACAGCAGGAGTTCAGGAGGAGGGATGGGGGAGGGAGGGGGGAGGGAGGGGGGGTTTCTTACCTTGATGTACCGGCAGTCTGTCTCTCAGCGGGTTTTCTGAGCTGTGGATCCGGGCTGCAGACTGCTCTTTCCCGCAGCGGATCTCTGCATCCCCGCCTCTCCTCTGGTGGAGGATGAGAGAGGAGCGGAGTCACAGCATAGAGGAGGTGCAGGAGGAGAAGACGGAGGAGAAGAAGGAGGAGAAGAAGGAGGAGAAGAAGGAGGAGGAGAAGGAGGTTCAGTAAGAGGAGGAGCAGACTGCCATGTGTTTATTCTCTGCTTTGCATCCTCTCTCTTCCTCCGGAGCTCAACTTCACAAAGACCGGCTGCAGGGGGAGGAGCCTCTTCCTCCTCTTCCTCCTCTTCCTCTTCAGAGACAGATGGTGTGAGATTAGAGACTCCAGCAGCTCCACCCTCTCCTCTCTTTCTCTCTCTTCCTCTATGCAGCATCATGCAATCCTCCAGGCTGTTCCCCTGCAGGGTAAATCATGCTGAATATTCTGAGCATCAGAATCTGAGAGAGAGGGTCAGCTGAGCTTTACATGTTACACTGCTGGCACAAACAGGAGTCTCTCCTTTCACACTGTCTTTGTTACAGAAAGACAGAAAGAGTTCACTCAGCATCAACTAACTGTCCCTCGTGAGTCACGATCAGTGCTCAATGAGAGGATCATCAGTCAAATGAATCCAGCAGCAGCTCCACGACCCTCTGTGTCTGCTCATTAGGGTCTGCAGAGAAAGAGAGGGTCTTCTGCAGAGTGAACAAATCACACGGTCACTCTGTGTGTGTGTGTTTGTGTGTGTGTGTGTGTGTGTGTGTGTGTGTGTGTGTGTGTGTGTGTGTGTGTTTGTGTGTGTGTGTGTGTTTGTGTGTGTTTGTGTGTGTGTGTGTGTGTGTGTGTGTGTGTGTGTGTGTGTGTGTGTGTGTGTGTGTGTGTGTGTGTGTGTGTTTAATCCTCAGACTCTGACACATGTCGGCTGTGAGAGAAACATCAGGAGTCAGAGGATCAGTCTGTAGAAAAAAACATTTCAAACACATTTTGTATTTTAGTTTTATTAAAAAATAAAACAAACCAGGCTTTTAAACTCACCCCTTGCTTTGTAACATATATGTTTTTTGTATTACTTTTAATATATACAGATATAAAAGTGCTTTTTGAATTGAATTATATTTACTTCTGTTTTCCTATTTGCATGCTTTAAATGCGTGTTCAAATACTTGATTTTAGAATTAGGATTAAAGCCTGTATACTCTGTACTTTACACACACACACACACACACACACACACACACACACACACACACACACACACACACACACACACACACACACACACACACACACACACACACACACACACACACACACACACACACACACACACACACACACACACACACACACACACACACGCTTTATTAGAAAGACAGCAGCACCCTCTAGTGGTGACTTCATGTTACTGCAATAATAAAGTCCTGATGTTAAAACAGAGAGACTTCACAGATTAGTAAATTCATCAATTAGTGCATCTACAGGAGAGATAAGTGGCGATATTAAATCATCAATCACCAGTTTCAATAACTTCTTTAGTGGCTCAAATACTCAGTCTAATCAGATTGCTCAACTCTCCCCTCCCCTATACTTGTATTTAACCTGTTTAGCCCCGAGCCTGTTTTTCAGGTCTCAGGCTAGAAAATGACATTCCCAGAACAAATGACCATATCTTCCATAAAAGGGTTAAATTAATAATCATTTTTCTCAAAGTAAGGTACACCTGTGAGTTGGATGTAGAAGTGTCAGAATCAATATAGATGTTTTTATTTTAAAGTAAATTCAGATTGAACATAGTAAAAAAAATAAAATTATTGTGTCCGTCCAAAACAAATTGTTTACTTATAGTGAAAACCACCCTTGAATGAAGGGATAGTAGACTAAAAGCTTTAGGAATCCAAAATACAACATATAATAAGTACCCTGTATCAATATTGATGCAAAACAAGTGAAATTTGACCTTTTTAGAGAGATTTAGCAAAAAAAAAACTGTTCTGGGATCATTTGGGTGGATTTGACCTATCTCTGGCCCCCCTTGTTCGATTTTGCTGATTGACATCTCTTTCTAACCGTCAGAGCCAATGGAATCGAGGGGAACTCCCATATAGTCCTTATTTGGTAATGTGTGTGTGTGAGACTGCCGCATAGACAAGACCGGAAGCTGCGATAACTCTGGTGGCTACCATTAGCAGCTAACTTTTACTCTCCGTTTTTTACATAAAAATGGAATTGGATTGGATTATAAATAAAAACAAGTATTACCCAGAAACATTATCAACCTATGGATTAACCGATTCAGCCGCGTTTTTTCTCGTTTTAATGCCATTGAACAAGTCTTTTGATCAGATTGACAATTACTATGGGGCAGAGCCGGGACGCTTATAAGGAAGTGCCACAAACTGCAGGTCATCTATTGGCCGATAGAGGACTGCAGAAAGGAGCAATTTCCAGAGACCCCCATGTTAAAATGCCCAACTTTACAGCAGAAATAAACATGTTTCTACCCCTGGTGCAATAAAAACTATTCGGGATATAGTTAGATTCCACCTTAATGATTATTATTGGTGGAGTGAATTGTTTTATAAGGCGACCCTTTTATTTATATTAGGTTTTAAAGTGTTTGCATAAATTAGGGCGTGGTCACTTTGATGGACAGGTACGTGCCTCACTGTCAGCTAACAGCAACTTGTCCACTTTGCTAGGCTGTTTATTATTTGTGTTTGTCAAAAATTGTGTATGCATATTTGTAAATATATGAATATATCTACATCATATACAGTATATTATTAAGTTATTGGTTTGTGTTTTACGTGTCATGGCCAATTAATACCTTTTTTGTCATTTACGGACCTAGAACATGGAACATGGCTTACTCTCTTTGGAATACATTGTATATGTTGCTTTGAGCCCGCATGAAAGGGGCCCAACTGTCAATGTTTTACGTATAAATATCTGTAAATATATTTATACTAATGCTGTCAAAATTATCGCGTTAACGGCGGTAATTCATTTTTTGAATTAATTGCGTTAAAATATTTAACCCATTTAACGCATGTGCAGAATGCTCCACACATCCCACCAGTGGCAGCGCCAGGGTATGGCTGGGGTAGGCTACACCCATACCAAGAAATGGCTTAGCCCCACCATGAGAAATGATGTTAAAGTAGGCAAAAATAAAGTCCGCCAACTCGCGCGGAGTAAATCACTCAGACAGCATTTAGTCAGATTGATTTCAGTAGCCACTTGTCTGGAAATACCGAAGACCAGAAATGGTTTTGAAAACTTTTGTCACGTAGTGATCGTCTTCTCAATAGAACATCTTTGATAATGTCTTCTGGCCAATCAGAATCAAGATAACGGCGTGGTGTTGTTGCAGGAAGTCCCGACGGAGAATACTTTTGCTGTAATACAGGCGTGCACATAACTGGTACGCAGGTTATGTGCGTAATCTGAAATGCGTACCGTCACTTGTGTCATCAAGCATATTTGCGTACAGAGGTACTTGTGAGGCTTTTCCAGAAGGCGGTTAGATCACCGGACGACAGAGTCGGTCTCCGTGTGCACAGACAGGGCTGCTGTTAACGTCGGTCTGTACGACGGAATTGTGCCAAAACTAGGCCAACCGGCTGCGGAGGGAGACTCCCCCCCTTCACTGGAGAACTGCGCTAAAACAGCTGATCACAACGTTCACGCTCAGTGTTCACGAAGTACTCCACTAGCCCCGCCCCCCCGTTGACTTTCCTGAAGTACTCCCCCGTTGATAGAAATCAACACGTAATGAATTAAGACCCCACGGGTTGATGATTGATAGGTGTGTGGTTTGTCTTTCATTTTGACACACAGAACAATGTTATAATAAACATACTGTATGTGAAATGGATATATCCACCTTCTTTCATTTATCTTTCCATTCCCACAACAACATACATAAAGAAATGGCATATATTGGACATAGTTCGAATGGTGATTAATCTGATTCATTAATTTTTAAGCTGTGATTAATTTGATTAAAAAATGTAATCGTTTTACAGCCCTAATATACATCTATATAATATATATTAAGTTATTGGTTTGTTTTGTATGTCCAATATGTTTTACCTGTCGTGTACTTTTACTCCACTACAATGTAGAGGTGAATGGTGTAATTGTACTGCATTATTTAATACCTTTAGTTACTTTACAGATGTGGATGAATGATGTGAAATATAATCAAGTGTTAAATCGGACTTTAGTTCCACCTGGAGTAAATCCACAAGCTACCCTGCCCGTATCTGTATACCGTTACTGTTATACCTCTTTTGGCCTGTGATATTATATATGTTCTGATATAGGTCCTTTATAACCGTAAAAACATACTTTGGGAATGTGTCAGTATTCTTTTGTTCTTTGTTTACCTCTTTTTGATTGTTCATCAAATTCACGTTTTACCATTGTGTGCAGAGTTTGTTGTAGTCTCATTGTGTGTGTGTGTGTGTGTGTGTGTGTGTGTGTGTGTGTGTGTTGTGTGTGTGTGTGTGTGTGTGTGTGTTGTGTGTTGTGTGTGTGTGTGTGTGTGTGTGTGTGTGTGTGTGTGGTGTGTGGTGTGTGGTGTGTTGTGTGTGTGTGTGTGTGTTTGTTGTGTCGTCTCATTTGGACTTTTTGTTGGTCCATGTCCTGTGTCCATGCTTTTTAGTTTCTTTTGCATTTTTGTCCCGTCTTATATGTTCCCATTCCTGAGCGGCAGCTGTTCGTGGTGAGCGGGCTTTAAACTAAGACGGCTCACACTCAATAGTTTGTGACCTTTCTGTCATGTGGGAGTTTCTCAGTCTGTGGCTTCTGATCCGGTTTCATTGTGTTTCACATTTGTTTCATGTCCTGTCTGTTTTTCATGTATTTATGCTATGTTTTTTATACAGTTGTTGATGTACAGGTCTTTGCTCAACTCTGTTGTTTTAAATGTGCTATAGAAATAAAGTGGATTGGAGTTATTACATTACATCACATCACTTGTTAGACGCTTTTATCCAAAGAGACTCACATACTCAATACTGTGGGCAATCCCCACAGGAGCACTTTGGGGTGAAGTGTCTCAGGGACACAACGACATGCTGACTGCAGTGGGGTTTGAACCTGTGACCCCCTGATCTGAGCACCAACGCTCAACCCACTGCGCCACACGCCTCCTTATTTAAGAAGTTATGAAAGATAAATATGTTGTAAAGTGGTTGTAAGTGCAGCTACTGCATTAGTCATTCATTCTAAATGATGGATTTAAAAAGTCCCGAGGTGTCAGACATTAGATGTAAAACAGTGACGCTGCACTTTGAAATTCTGCTGACTCGTAAATATTAACGGATTGAATTTCTAACCGAGAGTGATGGGAAGTAAACGACGCCTGAAATTGTGCTGAATTCACATTTCTAAAACCCTTTAGGAGAGTTTGTGTAAGGATGAGTGTTATTATCAAGATTAGGTATTTATTTATAACTTTAAAGGATTATGAGGAACAATGATTTAAAATGTCAGAAAATAGGAACTGCGATCTCCCTCAGTCCAAAGCTGATGTTGAAGATGTTAAATACTAATATATTATTAAACAGGAACGGGCTCTTATCTCAGATAAGATGGTGTTCAGTCTCTCCTCCTCGGGTTGAACTCGGTTATCTATCTGAGTCTGCGCTCCACAGAGAGGTATCGATTATTGATGGGAGGCGTGTCCTCACGGTCTCAGCCTGCAGGTGTTTCCATTATTGATTAAAGCAGCGCTTCAGAAAGAGAAACACGCCAGAGGCAGAAGAGGATTTATTAATTCATGTTTTTTATCTAACTCTCAGACGAGTGGAGAAGTTATTTATTATTCTTAAAGTTATTACTAACGTTGTGTCTGCAGATTTCTCCTAAACTCACCAACAGTTAGCTTTACACAACGCCTCCTTCGCATATTTAAACATTACCTGTAACTTAACGATAATGATGTCAGTAATGAAGTAGGGCGGACTGGGACTGAAGCTCAGCCCGCGCGTCTCCACCGCACGCTTCGGTGCCACTCGTTTATTATGCGTTGCATTGTACGTTGAAACAATGTTATTATCAGATAGCAAACAGTCATTGAATCAACATTGAGATATCGAGGGGTGAGTTATATCAAATGAGAGCTCTCGATGAGATCTTTCTGCTGCCAAAAGGGTGCATGTGAATTCTAAACCAACACAGAGTTATTCATCAAAAACCAAAAGACCTAACACAGAACACACTGAACTATTTGGGGCCAAAAGGAAGTAAGTGCACTTACTTCATTTTGGCCCTGAGAAAGGTATTATGGGTAAAGCCTTTGGATCGCTGCGGGGAAACTGTGGACCTCGTTGCAAGCCAAAATCGTAATCGAGATTAAAATACGATTAATTGCACAGCCCCTACAGCACACGGTCCGAAACAGAACCAAAGACACAGAGGGACAAACAGTTCGTTGGCAGAAAATGAAATGGCTGTGCTACACAGGAGAGGATCCGAAAGGGATTCAGTTCAAATATGAGCTGTCCGACCAAACTGCAAGTTGGAAAGCAGGAGACCAGAGGTGCTCATGCAATTGAACCAAAGAAGATGCACACAGGTCCACCTGGGATCACTGCTGTGAAAAAGAAAGACGTACTCACACAAATGGGAGTATCCCTCACTGCTATGTGGACTTCTACCAGTCTTTGCAAGTCATTCAGGCAGAGTAGGCTAGAGTCGTTTCAGATCAATCTGAAACGTACATGATCTGCATATGCTGTTGTCGTATATAATTATATTGCTATATTTGAACTTCCCAATGTTCTAAAGTCTTTTTTGATTTGCCAAACAGTTATTAGGCCAGGTTTAATGTAATTTATTGTTATTCAGTGAACTAATGTGATATTGATATTTTATGTGATCACAATGGACTCTGTAGCCTATTTTCAATTGGTTATTTGGGGAAATGGTTATTAATGTTTTTTTTATTTTTTATAATTACATTCAACTAACTAATATGATATAAGGATATTTTCATATAATATTATTATAAGAATTGATTACTGTTACTTTTGAACTAATTAATGTAAAGCCTTTTTCCTATTTTTATCAGATACGCCCTTTTTCTTAGTTCATATGAGATAAAATCTTAGTTCCAAAAAGGCGCATGTGACTTTATTCCGAATAAAAAAAAAAATAGAAGAATTTTTTTTTTCAATGAAAGTCAAAATATTGTTCATTAAGTATATTGTCATCCACATGTTTATGACGTTTTCATATTAAAGATTGCATTTAATAAACAAAGTCAGGACAAAGTATGGTCATGTTTTGTTTTGGCTCTCCTGTAAAGTTGGTCAGATGTCACTTAGCCTACGCCCCCCTGGTTCTCACCCCTCGATATTGTCACGCTGAAGATTGCAATCAACATTGATGTCAGACATTGAAAATAAACTAAAATGAACAAACAAATAAAGAGCCCATTCATTACTTATTTATTACGATTTAATTCAATTCTATGAACATTTTGTACATCTTTTGTCCACTTTAGCACACAAAACATTCCCCCTCAAAGGTCCCGCGTCATGCTCGTCTGGTTGTTACCCGTCCCTTGTGTTCCGTAGCTTCTGCATGTGAACACTCTGCACTCTTCCACCTGCAAAAAAAGATACTTCACAATATTAACAAAACCTAAAAATCATTGTCACCTTGCTCACAGGACAAGAGTACTGGGAACCGGGAACGTGGGTCCGTATGAGGAAACGTACCTCGGAGTGATGTCTTTGCTCACTTTCTTGGCGGTGGCTGTCAGCAGCGACCCGAGGTCCTCCAAGAAGAAATGAATAGCAAAAGCTGGAGAAATATGGATGTTTGAGGAGACCTTCTCAAAAGGATATGTGTGTTCCCACCTGGTTGCCTTCACCTACGGGGAAATCATAGCCCCGCCCACCTCCCCCCTAGAATTTGGCCATCCCCTGATCGACCTTAATCTCTCGGAACTTTAAAAAAAAAATCAAAAACATGAATACAAGCATCTACAAACTTTAAAAACAAAATAATCTCATGTAAAAAGACATTTAAATACGTTTAATAGTCTGACAAGTCATTTTAAATAGTTATTTAGGGAATGTGAACACATACGGGGAAATCTCAGCCTGTGTGTGTGTGTGTGTGTGTGTGTGTGTGTGTGTCTACAATGTGTGTGTGTGTGTGTGTGTGTGTGTGTCTACAATGTGTGTGTAGCAGTTTCTCTCCAGGGAAATCTGCCGGCCTCTGCTGCATCGACGACACACCCTGCACAGAATATATAAATAAATAAAAACACGCATATACTGTATATATACGACATACATATATATGTATATACATACACATATATATACACACATATATATATATGTGTGTATGTGTATATATATACACATATATATATACACATATAAGTGTATATATATATACACATATATATACACATATATATGTGTGTTTATATATAGATATATATATAGACACACAGGCCTGTGTATGATCCTCAGGAGGAGCTGCAGCTCAGTGATTCAGGAAACACAAACACCAAAATATGTGTAATTATGTAGAAACTGAGACCTTTCTCATTTCATCAAATCCCCCTCCTCGACTCCTCGACCCTCGACTCCTCGACTCCTCGGTCCTCCGGTAGTGACCCGGATATGAATTTCAGCGCGCCATGCTGAAGGACATCTCATTTCTCTAAATGCACTTAGAGGACCGAGGATCGAGCGTCGAGGAGGCTCTCTGGAGGAGCTCTAACCGAGGAGAGAGGAGAGGAGAGAGGAGAGAGGAGAGAGGAGAGAGGAGAGAGGAGGCTCTCTGGAGGAGCTATAACTGAGGAGAGAGGAGAGAGGAGAGAGGAGGCTCTCTGGAGGAGCTCTAACCGAGGATACACTGATGGCTCCTCCACGGCTCCTTCGTGGATGCATTTCCGGGAACAGAGATGTTTCAATAGAGGTTTCTCAATACTCAAATTTCCCCTCCTCGACTCCTATCCTCGACTCCTCTCCTCGAGACTTGGTGCAAACGGCTCCTCAGCTCCTCCGCTCGCATCTCCTGTGGGCGGGACTAAGTCTCGAGGAGAGGAGTCGAGGAGGGGAGTTAGAGAAATGAGAAAGGGCCACGGTCTCAGTCGACAGCGAGTGGAGGTACCAGGTGTGTGTGTGTGTGTGTGTGTGTGTATGTATGTATGTGTGAATGTATGTGTGTGTGTGTGTGTGTGTGTGTGTGTGTGTGTTGTATCTCTGTTGGATGTGTGTGTGTGTGTGTGTATGTGTGTATGTGTATGTGTGTGTGTGTATATGTGTGTGTGTGTATGTGTATGTGTATGTGTGTGTGTGTGTGTGTGTGTGTGTGTGTGTGTGTGATGTATCTCTGTTGGATGTGTGTGTGTGTGTGTGTATGTGTGTGTGTGTATGTGTATATGTGTATGTGTATATGTGTATATGTGTGTGTGTGTGTATGTGTATATGTGTGTGTGTGTGTGTGTGTGTGTATGTGTATGTGTATATGTGTGTGTGTGTGTGTGTGTGTTAGCAGCCTCTACTTTAAGATGTACACACAGCTACACAGAGACAGCGTTGTAGTGAAACCGTGTTTCTTTATTCACACCATGTTCTACTCCAGCTATGTTAGAAGTTAACATAGCCTACGTGTCAATCCTCTATTCCTATGACCTCTCCTCCGTCTGTACACACTATATCAAAAGGTTATAATATGTTTAGAAACTGGAGGGTGGAGGATCAACATGTCTCCTTCTCCACCCTCTGGTATTTTTTCATGAAACAAAAGACATGTTGAAGGCGTTACCCCCGCGGCGGCTTGCAGGTATTAAAGCGTGACACACACCTGCTAACAACACGAAACAATACACTCCAGAGTTTAAGCATTTCATAGAAACAAAAGAGAAGAAGATATTTACAGTGAGGTAAAACACATTGGTCTGTCAGGAGGTTTCTGAGACCTTTTCAAACGAAGCTCTTTTGTTCCTCAGGACGACGTCTAGAAGCTCACAACCATGCAGAGGCACCAAACAGACATATAAAGCTTTGATGCTACGCTGCAGCTGACCCCACTTCCTGTGTGTCACCTGATGGAGGCCCACTTCCTGTGTGTCACCTGATGGAGGGCCCCCTGCTGGGCGGAGGTTCCCCCCCCCTCACAGTGTGTGGATCTGCTCGCATAGATAGGTGTGTTCGATGCAGCTTTGCATAACGAGAGTACATTCACAGCTGAGTGAGGATAATATTCTGCTGCTGGCATAGATAGAGATAAACCCTCCACGTTCAGGCCCTCCATCATCACCAAGACCCCAAGAGTACTTTAACAACTCCTTAAGCTGAAACACACTCCATGTAGAACCCAGGAGAACGAGTCAGACGAGGGTCGGATGTAGAGAACGTCACATCGTCTGCTTGCAGGGCACCAGAGCACACTTTGCACCGTCACAGCCTTTCTTTCTTTGAATACTCATTCAGGAGCATCAATCTACCCCTGACCCTTCTCCACTCTTCAGGTCTTAGTCTTCAGATGTAAGCCCTAGTCCGGGCCACACCCTTCAGATTCAAGCATGTAAGAGCATAGCTGGAGAACTAGCCATAGCTGCGCGTTGATGCAGATTGTGCCAGAGACCAGGACTTCCCTCTGAAGCTGACTACAAAGTGTGCTCTGTCCCCCCGTGTTCGATCCTCAGATACTTCCAGGTGTCTCTTCTTTATCACCTGCTCCAGGTGAGCGGGTTCTGTGTTTTTGAGGCCGGCTGCAGCGCTGTAGCTCGGAGAAACACCTGCTGACGTGGAATGAGCGGAGAGAGAAAAGAAGGCGAGGATCTGTACAGAAAGTCATCCGGTAGAAAGAAAGAAGGCTGCTGGTGACTTTAAGACAGATGAAGGTCTCGTACCCGAGGTGAGCTTTGTTGTTGCCGATGTCCCAGAGAATGACTTTATATGGATCTTTAACACGTGAAGGACTCCAGTCCAGTTTGGCCACTTTAGTACACATTAAACATGAAGTCAGCAGAGACCCTTTTGTATTCAATATAGCAGCGAAACCCACTTCTTCTGTTGTCCTCCAGATATGTACAGTAATGCTCTGCTGACCCTTTTTACATATTTAAGATTTCTTCTGCTTATGACCAACGTCTGCCGAGGAACTGAAACATGTCCTGATGGCGGATATGTGACTTTACACATTTTGTACACTTTGAGAAGCTGCAGGATCCAGGTGGTGATGCACTTCTATAGAAATACACCTCTTCCTAACAGACGGAAACAACTCTGCAGACGGAGAGGGAAAACATGTCTAAATATACGATTAGAGATTAGAGATTAGAGATTAGAGATGGTAATATTACTGCAGGGAAAAGGAAACTTAAGGACGCCTCGTTGGATTTATAAAAATAGGTCTTAAGTGGAAAGAAAGTGCAGAGAAAGAAACAAGGCGAGCTTTTATTTGTTCAGTAAATGAGTACCTGTCCTAGTTATTTAATGACTAAAGGGAAGATAGCAACTGTAGGACATCTGGGGACATCCGGGTAGATGTAATCAGATTGGGAGTGGACAAATGGTTAAAGAGATGTCCTAACTGGAGCCTTTGTCCGTCTGCAGACATAAAGGTGTCTTAGCTTCAGATCCCTGCAGGGAGACGTCACTCTGGGAGGTCAGCGTCAACGCGTTGGAAGTGGATGAACTCATGTAAGTGTTGCAGGGATGGAGCCAGGAGCCAGGATGATCCGCTTGCTGCAGATTAGCTCCAGTTTATTTAGGAAAGCTGAAATGATATTGAGTTGTTGTCTCGTTAGGAGGAGGTGTAAGAAGAGGAGCATCAGCTGACCCTCCTGCAGCACGTCCCCCTCTAAAGGCTTTGATATCTCACACCCTTCTGAAAGGTGTGTCGTATTGACATGGCACAGAGATCACATTCAGGCCATCTGAAGGTATTTACATCCAACACGTAGCAGCACGCACTTTATGCATCGTAAAGAAAGAGAGGAGGCAACAGACTGCAGGTTCAGAAGTGCACTTATTGCTGAACTCTGATATCTGATCAATAAGATGAAGAGCAGCAGTCTGTCCAACACTTGAAACTAAATCAGGTGCTACATTATGTTTTTGTCCTTTAGAATAATGACACTACCTTTATCATAGTAATTATATATATATATATATATAGATATCTTTTTTCATAAAAAACAGAACAGAAAATGATAAGAGCTGTCTCTTATGTGTTGGTCCCTTAAGGCTCGGCTGAAACATCCTTTTGAAATCTGGTGGTTTTTTACATTCTAGTAGAAAAAGACCTCGCCACGGAAAAAAGAATAAAAGAATAAACACAACCTGGAAAACCTATGGCTTAGTAAATCTCCGTTTGCTATATTTAGATGGATGTAGTCTCAGAGAAGAACCAAACACTGAAATGTCCTGTTTGAGGAGAAGCTGAGTTGGATTTATGGCACCAGAGTGGGTGGGGGGGTGCATAGTTCACGTGCAGATCAGTGTGCACGTGAGGGTGTGTGTTGAAGTCCACGTGCGCAGGTCAGCGTGCACATGAGGTTGTATTAAAGCACGGTGTAAGGCATGGCGGCAGCTGAGAGCACAGTCTCTGTTTCTGAAGATTTTGCATATGTTGCAGCATGTTGCCCAGAATGAAGGAGGTCATCGTGTCCACTTTCTGTCGCTAAATAAGAAAAGAAAAACTTAAAAATGACTCAATAAATTAAACTGAGCTCTCCGCCTCCCTGTGTATAAAAAAAAACTTTAAAAAAGATGATGATGATGATGATGATGGTGGTGGTGAGGAGACGTGCAGCTCACTGTGCTACTGACACTCAGAGCAGGGCTGCAAACTGATGCTAACGGCTGCTAACAGATGTAAACTGCTGCAAAGTAATGCTAACTGCTGCTAACAACTTACTGCTGCTAACTGTAAACTGCTGCCTTTAGATGCTAACAGCTATTAGCTGCTGCTAACTGTAGCTAACTGCTGCTTTTAAATGCTAACTGTAGCTAACTGCTGCTTTTAAATGCTAACTGTAGCTAACTGCTGCTTTTAGATGCTAACAGCCATTAATAGCTGCTAACTGTAGCTAACGGCTGCTTTTAGATGCCAACAAAAAGCTGCTGCAAACTGTAGACTATTTATCTGTGTCATCATCTTAAACTCTTTAAACAACAGAGGCTTTTTTTTGTGTATAATCCCTGCATTAATATCATTTTTCAAACTGATGTTGTGTCTTCACAAATAATGCTATTTTCACCCAAAAAATAAACGTAACATGGTATTTTTTTTTTGACCTTTTGCACCATTACAACCAATTACAGTATGTTGTGCTTATTTATATAAAACAACAATATAAACGCTTTGTCATCAAGACGAAGACGGGACACTTTGACAGAAGGCAGATACCAGATCCACTCTGTCACAATAAAAGCCTCACCCCGGGATTCCACCGGGTCCGTCTGCGCCGCGTTACGGCTGCGCCGCAGTTTTGTTCCGACCTCCTACAGCGTCAAACCCTCGGGGCGCGTTGCAGAGGCGGAGCGTCTTGCCTGCTGGCTCGCAGTTTTGGTTGATTTGGGCATATTTCCTGGACAGGCTATTTTGTACTGACAGAGTTCATAATAATTGTAATAGTAGTCCAGTTATAAACGACATGAATCAAAGATGTGTTTCTGTGTTTTAGTGGTAAAAAAATGCTCAAAATGATTCTATATATATATTTACACAGTGCCTGTAAAGCAGACGAGAACGCTGGCTCCTCCTACTTGAAAGACTACGGAGGGATAGGGTTGGTTTATTTTGGGGATTGACTGGATGCTATGACCGGTCCACTTCCTTCCCGGCGCGTCGACAATAGACCAGCCGCCTATTTTTAGTGGAGCCCAGCGCCGAGACGCTTCTGGGACGCTTCCAGCCATAACGCGGCGCGTCTGGTGGAATAGCACTCATTGACTAGAGTGGCTGTGAGCGGCGCGGCCGTAACGCGGCGCAGACGGACCCGGTGGAATCTAGGGTTCAGACATATAATATTCTCAGGCGAGGGTTATACATTTACATTTAATCATCACCCTTTCGGTGTGTAACAGCTAATGGCTTTAGGGGAATAGAAAAATAAATCTCCTGCACAAAGCACGTTGAACTAAATGTGCATTAGTGAAATGTAAAGTATTAATTTGAAAGGACTAGAACTTGTTAAATTGAAATGGGGACCTGATAATTATCCTAGAACACTTTATAGGTACATCCAGTAAACTGTGCATCAGTATTCACTTTTAGATTCAGATATGAACCCCTGATATATTCACTTTTAGATTCAGATATGAACCCCTGATATATTCACTTTTAGATTTGTATCCCTGACAGATTTACAGCTTGCAGCCCTGCTGAAGAGGACATTAGATCTGAGACGATGATGAAGAGGAGGAGGAGACCCTGAACTCCTGCTGTGTGATGAGGGACCTTCATGTGAGGAAGATGAGCCTCTTTAATGCTTCCGTTAGATCCATCCATGTGTGCAGAACACAAACAACCACACACACACACTCCTCAGCTTCATCAGTGAGTGTGATGAGAATAAAAAGCAGAGGATGGGAAACGTCTTCCCTTCAGAGGAGGGTAGTAATGCTAATGATATGGATGCCAGTCTGTCTGTGTGTGTGTGTGTGTGTGTGTGTGTGTGTGGTGTGTGTGTGTGTGTGTGTGTGTGTGTGTGTGTGTGTGTGTGTGTGTGTGGTTGTGTGTGTGTGTCTACATCTTGATGCCCTCTGATTGGCTGAGCTGAGAGAGGGTCTTCTTGATGCGCAGGGCCGTTAGCCTCGCGGCGCTGTTAGCGTACCAACACTCCCTCATGATCTTCGCCATCACCCTCAGCGCCTGAGAGAGGAAAGAGTTCATAAAGATTACATTATATAGATATTCAAGATTCAAGGCTTTTGATGTCATTTGCTCAGCAGCTACGGTGTAGATATGTACAGGAACATCTGTGCAACACAATAAAACAGATAGAATAGGGCAAGTAAATACAAATAGAAAGAAGAGGCTAAGTAATTGGAATATGATATATAGATACATAAACTGTGAGATGCAAACGGATGAAAGTGATGGATGTTCTTTCAAGCGTTCAGGTGTTTGATAGTCTGGAGGTCGGTGGGATGAGACGGTGGTTTTAGTCCTGATATATAGATTATATACGAATACAACCAGTCTGGAAACACAACGGCCAACACGTCCTCTCTCTCTCTATATACTCATAGGTTATGGTTATTGATGCATAATGTGTTCATCACAGCTGGAGCTAACCCTGAAACAGTTCATATCAATCTGTCATCTTCCAGTAACTCTCACTCCATCATTTCATAAATGTAATTTCAGATTTCCAGGGAAATCATGTGTAAACAGGGGAGAGTCTGCAGAGTGTGTGTGAGTGTGAGAGAGAGAGAGAGAGAGAGAGTGAGAGAGTGAGAGAGTGAGAGAGTGTGTGCGTGTGCGTGTGCGTTTGCGTGTGCGTGCGCGTGTGCGTGTGTGTGTGTGTGTGTGTGTGTGCGTGTGTGTGTGTGTGTGTGTGTGCACGTGTGTGTGTGTGTGCGTGTGTGCGCATGTGTGAGAGTGTGTGTGTGTGTGAGAGTGTGTGTGTGTGTGTGCGTGTGTGAAAGTGTGTGTGTGCGTGTGTGAGAGTGTGTGAGAGTGTGTGTGTGTGCGTGTGTGTGTGTGAGAGTGTGTTTGTGTGCGTGTGTGTGAGAGTGTGTGAGAGTGTGTGATTGCGTGTGTGTGCGTGTGTGTGCGTGTGTGTGTGTGTGCGTGTGTGTACCTCGCAGCTCTGCCAGCGGTTGGGGATGTTGGGTCTGAGTTTCTGCTCACACACCACCTTCCTCATCTCCTCCACAGACGGGTCCGACTGCACCAGGTCGTAGTACGGCAGCTGGTAGTCCTCGTGAATGCCTGGAGGAAATAATACACGTTAGATCATTTTTGTGTGTGTGTGTGTGTGTGTGTGTGTGTGTGTGTGTGTGTGTGTGTGTGTGTGTGTGTGTGTGTGTGTGTGTGTGTGTGTGTGTGTGTGTGTGTGTGTGTGTGTGTGTGTGTGTGTGTGTGTGTGTGTGTGTGTGTGCGTGTGTGTGTATGTATGTGTGTGTGAGAGAGGCTCTTACCCCCCATGGAGCAGCGGCTGGCGATCTCCCAGAACACCAGCCCCATGGCGTAGATATCGGCTCGCTTAAAGGACTCAAAATGTTTCATGTTTATAGAATCGTCCAAAACCTCCGGAGCCATATACCTGGGGGGGGGGGGGGGGGGATAGGAGTGGGGGGGACATGGAGATATTATATATAATATAAAGAGAAATCAGAGAGGAATCAGATCTAATATCAGGGTATAAGCAGGAGTCTTGAAGTCACATGTAATTCCTTTTAAGACCCTCTCCATACATTTTAAGACCTCGTCGCCACTTTGAGTTTTAACCAGTTGCCTTGGCGACACACTTTACCTCACATTGACTATATACAGAGTTGATTGTCCTTCCTCCTTATCTTCCAACCATTTGGACGCAGACTTGCATTTTCCCCATAACGATGTTGCTTAGCAACCGGCGTAAACGGACCTTCGCGCGCTATCAAGCAGTGAGCGTGCGATGTCCTGTTCAGATGACGTCAAACCCAACGGGATGCCATAAATAAACTACACAGAATCACACTACACACCTACGCAATGATTACATTCAGGCAAACTGTGGAATACAACCTCTTTGGACCATTTATATACAGTGGGGCAAAAAAGTATTTAGTCAGCCAGCAATTGTGCAAGTTCTCCCACTTAAAAAGATGAGAGAGGTCTGTCGTGTTCATCCTAGGTACACTTCAACTATGAGAGACAGAATGGGGGGGAAAGAATCCAGAAAATCACATTGTCTGATTTTTAAAGACTTTATTTGTAAATGATGGAAAATAAGTATTTGGTCAATAGCAAAAGTTCATCTCAATACTTAGTTATAAACCCTTTGTTGGCAATGACAGAGGTCAAACGCTTTCTGTAAGTCTTCACAAGGTTTTCACTGTTGCTGGTATGTTGGTCCATTCCTCCATGCAGATCTCCTCTAGAGCAGTGATGTTTTGGGGCTGTCGCTAGGCAACACGGACTTTCAACTCCCTCCAAAGATTTTCTATGGGGTTGAGATCTGGAGACTGGCTAGGCCACTCCAGGACCTTGAGATGCTTCTTACGAAGCCACTCCTTCGTTGCCCGGGCGGTGGGTTTGGGATCATTGTCATGCTGAAAGACCCAGCCACGTTTCATCTTCAATGCCCTTGCTGATGGAAGGAGGTTGTCACTCTAAATCTCACGATACATGGCCCCATTCATTCTTTCCTTTACACGGATCAGTGGTCCTGGTCCCTTTGCAGAAACACAGCCCCAAAGCATGATGTCCCCCCCCCCCCCATGTTTCACAGTAGGTGTTCTTTGGATGCTACTCAGCATTCTTTCTCCTCCAAACACGTCTAGTTGAGTTTTTACCAGAAAGTTCTATTTTGGTTTCATCTGACCACATGACCTTCTCCCAATCCTCTTCTGGATCATCTAAATGCTCTCTAGCAAACTTCAGACGGGCCTGGACATGTCCTGGCTTAAGCAGGGGGACACGTCTGGCACTGCAGGGTTTGAGTCCCTGGCGGCGTAGTGTGTTACTGATGGTAGCCTTTGTTACTTTGGTCCCAGCTCTCTGCAGGTCATGGACTAGGTCCCCCCGTGTGGTTCTGGGATCTTTGCTCACCGTTCTTGTTTCTCATTTTGACCCCACGGGGTGAGATCTTGCGTGGAGCCCCAGATGGAGGGAGATTATCAGTGGTCTTGTATGTCTTCCATTTTCTAATAATTGCTCCCACAGTTGATTTCTTCACACCAAGCTGCTTACCTATTGCAGATTCAGTCTTCCCAGCCTGGTGCAGGTCTACCATTTAGTTCCTGGTGTCCTTTGACAGCTCTTTGGTCTTGGCCATAGTGGAGTTTGGAGTGTGACTGTTTGAGGTTGTGGACAGGTGTCTTTTATTCTGATAACGAGTTCAAACGGGTGCCATTAATACAGTTAACAAGTGGAGGACAGAGGAGGGTTAGGGTTATCTTGTTTGTTTGTAGGTGACCAAATACTTATTTTCCACCATCATTTGCAAATAAATTCTTTAAAAATCATGGAGATATTATATATATATAATATACAGAAAGAAATCAGTTATTTTTATGAGTTCTCTTTGTGATTATCTGAGGACATGAGAGCAAGGCGTCTGCTGAAAGGGTTTGTTGTTGAACCTTGAGAAGGACCGTTAAAGAAACAAAGAGAGAACTGAAATCCAAGAGCGGGAAATAATTTATTTCTAAAGGATGAGTTCTCTTTTGTGCGAGCCTCTCATTCAGAGGAAGGAACCGAGGCCTTTCTGTTGGAGTTTGAATCAAAGCAGAGAAACAACACATTTATTGGTCTCTCTTCAGGAGTCACGCACCCATTCCTCCGCTTTGATCGCTTCAGTGAAAGCAGAACTACGGCTCAAGAGGGACATGATAAAGCCTAAGGACCTTACAGAGCGCTTTGCATTCCTTTGTGAGGCGCTGCTACAGAAGGACCTGTCTTCAGGAGGAAGGGTCAGGCTTTGAAAGGGTTGGTTACAGGAAATAAAAAGGAGATTTAAAAAGGCTTAGTGCTTCTTTAAAGTAAAAAAACAAGAAGATCGTGTTTATCTTTCTGTGTTCTCCTTTGTGCTCGTTATGAAAGATGCACGGTGTCTTTAGAGAAAGGAAGAGGGGGGGGGGGAGAGGGGATCCGCCTGTGTCTGCCCGAGTTTCTCTGCATGTTCACCGAGTCTCATGTTGGACAGCTACGCACAGCAAGAGGGACACTTCACGTCCGTACGGATCTAATCACAGTTTTGTTCTTCAATCAATTTTTTTTATGAAAAGTAATTTCCCTTTTCCAAAACTCTCAACAGAAAAGGTTTGGCCTGACTAAAACATTTCTAATGTTAAATAAATGAAAACCATTCACAGTTAAGAGTTAGATATTGAATTGAATATATTAATGCCATAAAGTGTGATATCTGTCAAACAATCCATTTCCCACTGATTCTAAGAACGTCCTCAACCCACTAAAAGGATTTACGTAGTAATAACGATAACTCATCTTTCTCAGATTAATGTGGTCGGGCTTTTTTCCCGTCTTTGCGAAACACCGCTGTGTCAAATGTCCCACTTGGGTTGCTGTACGTAGCGGTCCAATATGGAGGACCAACTCGCGCACGGTGCAAATCAGTGTCACAACGCTAGCCTGTAAAGAGAACAGAGGATATAGAAACACAGGAAATAGAAGATATTGCAGACCCACCTCTTGGTCCCCACCCGGTGGTTGGGAGCGATGTCGATGGTGTCGGTGGCCGAGTCGTGTCTCACAGCGAGGCCGAGGTCAGCGATGCAACACGTCCCGTTCTTCTTCACCAGGATGTTCTTAGACTTCAGGTCTCTGTGGGCGATGGCCGGCTTCCCTGAAGACCAAGGACACGTTTGGAAACAGCATCGTGCAGACTGGGTGTGTGTGTGTGTGTGTGTGTGTGTGTGTGTGTGTGTGTGTGTGTGTGTGTGTGTTGGTGTGTGTGTGTGTGTGTGTCTCACCTTGCGTCCCCACGATCTCCATGTGCAGGTGAGCCAGTCCGCTGGCGGTGGACAGAGACAGTTTGATCATCCCCTCCACGGTGACGGTGTAGCGGTTCAGATAGTCGAACAGAGAGCCGTGCTCGTGGTAATCTGACACCAACCAGAGCTGGGTCCACGTGCCGTTATCTGCAGGAGGAGGGAGTTTCATGTGTGTTTATTTACTTTAGGTCATATAGCTACTGTGTATGGCTTTTGTACATATTCATTAGGGTCTGAAAGGACTGTGGGAAACAC
>NC_136911.1:447989-455489 GCF_949606895.1 Notothenia rossii
CGAGTGAGGGAAAGGAGGAGTCGAGGAGGGGTATTGGGATGAGGCTACACACTGCAGAGTGGACCACCACCTCTCCAACTAGAGTAATATGACACAGAAGAGATTGACACATCTCACTTTGAAGCATGTCCATAGTAACATTTTGGACAATGTGGATGTATCTGCTCTAATGAGGGTCTTCATTAGTGCCCCCCCAGAGAGGAAGGCTACATTTGGGTTTGTGAAGCCCCAACACATACGCAAGGTAAGACGATACTTTCCTTTAATGCTGCTGCTGTGCAGTGTTTTGCCTTATCAATCAGTTAAAATTGAATTCATAGTTTTATTAATATTGTAAATCATATTTTCGGACTATTTGTAATGTTATGTAGGTTTGTAAGAGCCATAGTTAGCATGTGGGCATGTGCAGCTGTTGCTAAGTGATGTAGGTCTATCATGGTTTATTATTAACAGTTAAGGCGAGACACCCCAGGTGAATATGGTAATGTGTTTTAACTTAAAGTTATCAGATAGACATTTCTCCAGTTAATTATCTGCAATAAGGTGACTGTTTCTTGTATTACAAGTTTTCTGAATATGCAAAAATATTTTTAACACATTTCAGGAACCGAAATCTGAACTTTGGATAAAGCCAGGTTCAAAATGCTTTTTTCATTTTGTATTCACATTAGCATCCAAGGCTTTTGGATCTCTTTTTATCACTCCTTAAATCAGAAAATACTGTCAACAGCCCTAAAATATAAAAAAATGTTAGGAATACAATCTTATATAATTCAGGATATGAATGACATATGAACAAACCCTTCAGTAAAAGCCTTCATAATATTGATAGGAATATAACTGGAAGGTTTGGTTTATCTACGTGCTACTGAAGTGGACCTTTCGGACTCAGAGTAGGAGAAAGAACTCATTTTGAGAAAAGGACCTTTACAGATTGCAGTGAGGCGCTAGCTAAACCCTCCTGCTCTCTGGAGGACAGCTTGCGCCTCGACGCACTCCGTGAAGGTATTTCATGTTCGGGGTCATTTGTTTTTTGTATAACCTTGCTTCGTGCAAGTGACAATTGTTGTTGTCTTCTCTGTGAACGTTTTTTTCTCCGTTCTTTTGCCATTTTGAGATTTAAATTTCCAGCGGAAAGCTAACCAGGAAGTGTTTTAGCACACCACGTGACGCATCTGAACCAATCACGTTGTCAGAAATTGACACCAGCCAATGAGATTTCGTTTTTTGGTTTAAGACCCCTTTGTACTTTCACGATTGGTTGCTGATGCAAAGGAAATGACCATATTTGGATCCGATGAGATTGTGCAGGAGAGACGGAGCTTTCCAACGATATCTCTGATGACATGGTGCACACAGCGGTCACGGTACTTTCTGTTACGTTAGAAAGCTAACTTTTGGTGAATTTAGGAGAAATATACAGACGGGAATAGACAAACTATAGTAAAATAAACACTTAAATGTTTATTTTGTACGTTTTCCAAAAGCCTGAAAGAAAACATGTTGTAGAATCAAAATAGCACAAAATCTCAAAATTGACCAGTGCTTGAAAAACGATGTTTTTGCCGTGTCTCGCCTTAAAAAACAATTTATGCGGCTCGTATCGCTGACAGCCGGCCCCGCCTTTTTTCTTTTTGTTTTTAAGCGGCCCCCCTCCCCACTTTTGACAGCACCCCCTGAGCAAAATTACTTCCCGCGGCTATGGTCAAAAGCCAGCTGGTGCTGCGTGGAGAACGAGGAGATTTCAATATATTTCTACCCTATAAGTCACAGCAGACTTCCTGTTTGCATATCGATCACTTCCTGCAGGAACTTGAGCGTTCAGAGAGAGAGGTGAGGTCAGGAGAGACACACACACACACACACACACACACACACACACACACACACACACACACACACACACACACACACACACACACACACACACACACACACACACACACACACACACACACACACACACACACACACACACACACACACACACACACACACACACACACACACACACACACACACACACACACACACACACACACACACACACACACACACACACACACACACACACACACACACACTCTGCTGGAGAGTCGAGGTGCCAGTCTCTCAGAGAGGAGCTCATTCATGACTGCATGAAGAGCGGAGGCTGCCAGCAGTGTGTGTGTGTGTGTGTGTGTGTGTGATCACTTTGCTGACTCAGTGTGCGTGCGTGCGTGCGTGCGTGCGTGTGTGTGTGATGACTAATTGAAGCTGTGTGCAGGTACATATAAGTTAAGTCTTCCTGTTGTTCTCTCAGTGTTTCTGTTCCACTTCATTTCCCCCAGTCTCTCTTTCCGTTTTAAATGTGTTTTATCTGCACGAGACGAGGTGACCCTTAAATGTCAGCAAAACACAAAGATATACGGTAAAATGAAATATCATGATAACACGTCGCCTAGTCCTTCTTCTTCCTTCTTTATTTGTTTCAACATACCTCCAGAGAGAATATGGGTTTAAAAAAGGTAGAAAAGTCAGCATGAACTGAATTGAATGTAAATACAATCTGAAATCTTCAGGGGAAGAATCTGTGTTTATAGATTTATTATTAACAGACGCAGGGGCACCGTAAGGGGGTGAAAAGTTAGGACGATTCTAAGGGCCCATGACTGACAGAGGCCCCAAAACATTTTTAGAACATTAAGAAAAAATGTTTAAGTAACCTTTCATCAATTATCAATAATTAACATTAATATAACGTCATATTGATAAAGTATTCACTAAACTTACGATTCATTTAACTTATTTTCTTCCAAAAGTTAATTATCCAAAGCATCGAACACCCCCCTCTATTTACATGTAATGGTTTGGTCCTGCCTCCAAACGCTGTGCGGCACCGCTCTTTCTAGCAGCAGAGAGTGAGAGCATGTGAGGAGCAAGGATGCTAGTACTTACGTGTGTACGATGTCTCAATGACTAACAAAGTCAGGCTTTCAAGAAAGAAAAGAAAGGAGAGAAAGACAAGAGAGAGGGACTAAAGGGCGACAGTATGTCACCCAGTTTTTCAAAAGAAAAGGTGGGTGTGGTCTATGAGGGGTGGAAATTAGTCTGTCAGCTTGTAAATAACAATTGTAATGTTTTGCTGACTTTAAAGGTGGGGTGGGTAAGTTTGAGAAACCGGCTGGAGATATACTTTTTGTTATATTCCATGGAATGCTCTGAACATCCGATAGCAATGAATATCTGAAGAGCTTTGACAATAAATACATAACAAAATGTAATCTGTGGAAGCCGTGGTGCTGTAAAAAGCACGACCAATCATCTGAGCCGGCTAAAGTAACTGGATGGCCTACCTGCCTGTCAGCCTTCCATCTGGGCACAAACTGATCTCGTGCCCTCATTGGTCATGTGCGCGTTCGTGTGTGATGGAGGAGGGGCTCTGTGAGGAAGTGGCAGATTTTCTCCGGTTGTGTATTTTCAAATTCTCGAGCTGGTTTCTCCAGAATGACCTCCCCCTCCTTTAAGTTCTGTTAATATCTTCACAGAACATTCAGAGGTTTTTCATTTCACTCCTCTTTTAGCTGACATTTAATAAATGCAGGTACATTTTTAGCAGCTATTCATATAAATCAGTTGTTCCTCCCCCTGGTGCCAGGACCAACAGATCCATCTCTAGGCTCAGCAGCCCTGTCCCCCCATAATGCTTTGCAGTCTTGCCACGCTGTCCATTGAAAGCCAGTTGGCTAGAAAGCTGGACTTCAAGGACTTGACCAGTGACTTTGCCTGTAAGAAGGCTAGGCGCTGGGCTCTTGGTGAGTAAGGCTGAGCAAGGGCTCGTGATAACTATTGAACGGCAAGGCTATGGTAACGATATTGGATCACTACACACAAGATGCATGATGAGAAAAACACTGAGAACAGGTAGGCTCTGATTTAGCACCACCATCAGGCCTTTCCGTTTTGTTGTCCATTTACACTTTAATACCCGCTTATTTTGTAGTTGGTATATTTAATAAAAAATCTGCTGATTATGTTATTTTTTTTGTTATAGCATTTTATAAATGATAATATTGGGGTTAATGTTCACTTTATATTAATTTAAGAGGTCATGTATATTTAAGTTTTTTTAATAACATTTTTGAATGGAACATTCAACATTTTTATTAAAGAGGCATGTAGGCCATAAGAGATGACTATTGAGGTCTATTGTCAGGAGTGTTAGTGTTATATCAAATAGTGAATTCTACTGCAGCAGAATGTTGCACGTCTGCACAGTGTTATATTTTCACCGCTCAGTGTCAGTAAATATTGTGCGGTTAGTATTGGACTACAAGATAGAAGCAAGCCTGTACAGGTGGAGTTATTTAAAGCATAAATGAGTGGGTTGGGTTCTGGAGGTGTGATTACAGCATTGAGCTTGGTTGGCGTGGCCTGGGCCTGGTGGTGGGGCCGAGATGGTCGCAGCGTGAGTAAGCGTGAGTAAGCGTGAGTAAGCGTGAGTAAGCGCATCTCAAGCTTGTCTGTTTGTCGCTGTTAAATGAACTCTTTAAAGCTCATATCATTGATCCACATGATCTGAACCCACGATCATTTGAATAACATAGTAAAGCGCCTCACTGCGGTCTCTGGATTATTGTATTTTTTGCATTTGCAACTATGGAGGGAAACATGTGTCTGCAAACTTTGTGGGACGCGATTCAGCAAATCAAGACCGACATGCGGACTCACAGTGACTCAAAAATGGATCCCATTCAAAGTAGCTTGAGCAGGATACACAATTCCCTGTCCAGTCTGGGAGACCAGGTCAATTTGTTAGAGCAGCGTGTCGGGGCTAATGAGGACAATGTACACGAGTGTGTCGAGTCAAGCAGCTTGAGAAAGACAACTCCTTCCTAATGTCTAAAGTTGATGACTTGGAGAACCGGAGCCGACGTTCTAACCTTCGCTTCGCAGGAATCCAGGAGTCCGCTGAAGGCAGTGACATTACCGGCTTCATGTCTCGGCTCATCCCGCAGCTCCTGGGGCCAGATGCCTTCCCTACCCTGCCGATCATTGAGAGGGCACACGCTCACCGACTGCCAGGCAAAACTCCCGTGCCAGCCCGCGGGCCATCAGGATCGAGCTGCTGAACTTCCAGGACAAAGTGAACATCCTTCGTCTTGCCAGGGAGAAAAAGTCTCTGGACTACAACGGGAAACACATCAGCATATATCCCGATTTCAGTCCCGAGCTTACCAGAAGACGCCGGAGCTTCGATCCAGTCAAACGCAAGCTCCGTGAACTCAACATGAAGTACTTTCCCCTCTAGCCGTGCACCCTCTGCGTTGTTGTTGATGGCACACAACAACGCTTCTCTAACCACAAAGACGCGGAGGCAGTCTTCATGTCTACCTCAAACTCTCCTGGGTGACGAACGTCCCCAGAGATGAGGCTGCTGCTAACGGTAGCATGTTGATCCACTTCGATGGTGCAGCTGAGTGACTTTCTCCTCGGTTTCCTCTCTTCTCTTCTCCTTTATTTTTCTCATCTTCTCTAAAAACAGAGACCTGTTTATGTGACGTGTCATGACTGCTGGGATGTTGTGGACACTCTTTTGTGTTTATTATAACCTTTATATAACAGGTGGGCACCCGCCTGGCTCTTTCAGTTGTGTGGTTTGTTTACATTTTACAGTGACGTCACTTCTTCTTCTTTGGCACGTTAGAGCCCACTACTACTGCAATACTGCCCCGAGTGGCTGCTATTGTTAAATCATGTTTGTGTTCGTTCGGATGAATTTCTTTGAGCTATGACTTGCAGACTGAGCTCTGTGTAATTATGTATTATGTTTAAGCTGATTAGGTATACATATGCATCTTCAAAATCTGAGTAAAACCAAAACCTGAAATGCTAAATCCAACTACTATAAAGAATCTCTCACATCGGACTTTAAGAATCCCAAGCAATTTTGTACTAAAATTAAATCTATTTTAAATAAATCAGGTAAACATTCTATTAATAAAATAAGAACTGCTGATACAATAATTCATGACCCGTTATCCATAGCCCAAATATTTAATCAGCATTTGGCTAATGTATGTTCCACACTACTATCTGACTCCTATCTGACGACTGGTATTTCTAATAGTAACTCATACTGCAACAGTTCTTTTTCTTTTTAGAAGATTCTACCACAGAAAGTTCATAATGCTATCACTGAATTAAAAGTGGATGGTAGTGCAGGACTCGATGGTATAGAAAACAGGTTCATAAGATTGGCGTCCCATATTCTCATGTACCCACTTGCTGATTTGTTCAACCTGTCTTTGTCCACCTGTGAGTTGCCGACTATTTGGAAATGTGCACGCATCAGTCCACTGCATAGAGGTGGTGATTTACTTGATACAAATAATTATAGACCAATCTCTATAATCTGTTCTATTTCCAAAGTTTTGGAGAAAATAATTTATAATCAACTGTCACATTATCTCAATACTTATAATATTTTATCTCCGGTTCAATCTGGTTTCAGGCCTAATCACTCCACAACAACTGCCCCACTTAAATGTACGAATGACTTGTACTCTGCTGCAGATGATGGTGAACTCACAGGTGCCATTTTTATTGACTTGACAAAAGCCTTTGATTTCGTTGATATCTGCTCTTGGATAAACTTCACAGCATTGGCCTTTCTCATAATACAGTGTTATGGTTTAACTCGTACCTTCACAGTACAAAGCAATGTGTGGTTGTTAATGGAAAACAGTCTGACCTGTTGATCCAACAAAAGGGTGTACCCCAAGGATCAACTCTGGGCCCACTTCTGTTCTCTATTTACATAAATGATTTATCTTCTTGTCTCATTAATTGTTGTACTCACCTTTATGCTGATGACACTGTCATATATACATCCAAATCGGATTTTTCACAAATTCAGATCTCTCTTCAATCGGATTTTAATATCTTACAGGACTGGCTATCACACAATAAACTACTGTTCAACAAAACAAAATCTCATACCATGGTCTTTGGTACCAGGCAGAAGCTCAAATCCAAACCTAATGTAGTAATAACATGTAAGGATGGCACTTCTCTGCATAAAGTTGATAGCTTTGAATATCTTGGTGTATGGCTAGACTCTGAACTTTCCTTTAAACTACATACAAAGCATGTCACACAAAAAGTCAATTACGGAATCGGTGTTTTACAACGCTCTCGCAATCGTTTTACGCTCAGTGTCCGAAAGAGAATTTCTTCTCAACTGATTCTTCCGATTATGGACTATTGTGATGCTGTCTACCAAAATGCACATAAATCAGATCTTGCTCCACTCAACATAGCCTACAACAGACTATGCAGGTTTGTTCTTGGTTGTCCTTTTCGTACACATCACTGCACAATGTATAACCAACTGAAATGGCCTTCTTTAAATGTAAGAAGACACGCATTGGCTTCAGCTGATATTTAAATGCATTTATCTTAACTATCCCCCTTATTTAAAGCAGTATTTCGTACCCTACTCGTCAAATCATCAAGTTA
>NC_136911.1:460489-465534 GCF_949606895.1 Notothenia rossii
ATGGATTATTATCCTTTATTATTATGGACTAAAACACACACACACACACACACACACACACACACACACACACACACACACACACACACACACACACACACACACACACACACACACACACACACACACACACACACACACACACACACACACACACACACACACACACACACACACACACACACACACACACACACACACACACACACACACACACACACACCTTAAAGGCAACATTAATACTGTTTTTAGGAACACATCACACTCATTGTGCCTTTAAAGGCATGTCAGAGCTCAAGTAAAGCTTGTATTTGACTGCTGGCCCGTTAGACTCACTAAATCAACATTTAACAAAACTCATGTTCCTGTTATGAGTTCATTATTCCTGCCTCAGTGTGCCTTTAAAGACTCTTTTAGAAACCCTACTTTAGAATCATTCATGAGGGCAGCGTCTAATTAAAGCTGCAACACATCTCTCACTTGTTGAAGGGTGTGTGTGTGTTATGCCCCACAAATAATTGTAGGTCCTCCGGCCACCATGGCCTGTGTGCCCCTGATACTGTTAAAATCTGGAAGTTGCTTTAAAAGCCACAGAACAGTGTTTTCTGAACTGCGTTATGCTGCGTTCACAACAGACGCGATGCGAATATTCTCACCCTAACCGCTGGAGTTTCACCGCGACTGTCAGCTGTGTTTACTCCTGTCATTCAAACAGGACGCGCTGGAGAGGGGGCGGGGCTTATGTCCATGTAAATACTGTGGTGGAAACCAACTACGACCAAATTAACCTATTTTACAGTGATGTAATTGTAATACACGTTTCAAAATGATGCCGAAGTAACTACATACTGATACCGGTTAGTAAAGACGGCAGGCGAAAAAACTTTTAAAATGCGTGTTTTCTGAATGGATCAATCAGGCTGCTAAACTAACCTGTAGCTGCTCCGTCCACGCTCACAACAACGTCCTAAAGACAGAATTAAAGCAGCGATTGTATTCGCCATGACAGTCTGTGGTTTGTACATGTGCAACTTTTGTCTAGTTTCTGAACAGAGCTGTGAGGAGTTGATTAAAGAGACTCTCGCACGCACACACACACACACACACACACACACACACACACACACACACACACACACACACACACACACACACACACACACACACACACACACACACACACACACACACACACACACACACACACACACACACACACACACACACACACACACACACACACACACACACACACACACACACACACACACACACACACACACACACACACACACACACACACACACACACACACACAGTGAAGTATGTGCAGAGTTTGACCCTTGAAGGCTGTTTCTTCTGCTCTGAAATGGAATATATTTGTTACATATTAATAGAATTTTAGATTTGATTTTGGATTTATGAATGGGAGAAGTAGTAGATGGAAAACATACCAAACACTAATTATTCAAAGTAGAGTATTTTATTTTATATATACGGTAATACTAAGGAGGCATAGGCCTATATGATGATATCATGTTTGACATTATTGATATTAAAAAAGTGATCTGTTTTCCATGTCATTCGTGTTTTTTTCTTATCAAAAAGTGAAGTTATGTATTTATAAGCTCCAAATCCAAATGTTTCCCTCAATGGCCTTTGTGCCCTGAAAAGATGTGTGACACCAAAGGCCAAATGGCCTTGCCCCTAAAACGACGAAATTCCAAGCCTGTGTGTGTGTGTGTGTGTGTGTGTGTGTGTGTGTGTGTGTGTGTGTGTGTGTGGAGGAGGAGCACACTGTAGTTACACCGCTTGTTTGATCCGTTAACATTTAACGCATTTCAGCTAGAAAACATGTTTTGAACTTATTTACTTGATTAACCTAATTATTATTATTATTATTATTGTTATTGTTATGACATGTCAGTCGTTACCAAATATCATGAGTTTGAGATGAACAGCTGGGAGTGTGACTGCATGACTTAAAGTAAAAGGATCATTAGTAGTTATTTAAATGGTTGCATTTGTTTGTTTTTAAGGATTTAAAGGCTTTATCTGTCACGTGTAGCTGCAGTAGTTGAATCCATGCAACACACTTAACATTAAAAGAATAAAGAATACAAAATATACTAACCTGTCAGAAAAAGGCAAACCAAAAGTATAAAACTCTCTAACTGAATGAAACCCCAGCAGTTTGAACCCCAGCTGAGCCGAGGAGCAGCACACACACCTCTCCTCTCATTGGTGAATGCTTCAGGACAAAGTGCGTGTGATTGGTTCCACCACAACGCGTCTCTGATTCTACGCCTGGTTTCAGTTTGTCTGGATGTTTTAATGTTCATTTCTTTGCTTTGCAATAAGCATCTTCCTTTAAGAGCCTCAACCCTGATCCACCGACTCCTCCCAACAGCACTCTGTTATTGAATATCTGTGCAGCCTCTGCATTACCCAGAATGCACCAGCCGCACACGCAGCCATTCATCTTTAACAGGACCTTGGACCTGACAGGAGGGGGGGGGCCTCATCTATCACAGGGAGAGAAGCTAGGAACACTTCCCATGTGACGAGAGGAAAGCTGAGAGACGCTGTATGCTAACGTGCAGGATCTGCCTCTGCGTCTCTCAGCTCTACCAAACACTGCTCACATGCACGTGGTGACGTGTCCGTCTAACTGCTCACATGCACGTGGTGAAGGGACCATCTCTAACTGCTCACATGCACGTGGTGACGCGACCGTCTAACTGCTCACATGCACATCGTGACGCGACCGTCTAACTGCTCACATGCACATCGTGACGCGACCGTCTAACTCAGGGGTCGGCAACCCGCGGCCCGCATGCGGCCCTTTAAGCCCTCTGCTCTGGCTCCCTTGAGTTTAGACAAAAAATAAGAAGGAAATAAAATAAAAGTATTTGTAGGACTATTTATATTTTGTTGCACGGTTGAACATGTTACGTATCTTGTATTTTGAGGTGATACTGTGACACATAAATAAAAAACAAAACGGTTTTAATTAGATCAACTAAAATATGCGTCACATCCTGCTACGGTCCCGCGCGAGCGCCTTTTCCTGCGGGTGAATAACCTGACCCCCGGCTCGATGAGCGAACTATGGATAGATCAAAGAAAAGTATCGGAGGAACATGGGATTTAATTCTGTGTGGACAGAGTTATATGCTTTCACAGCAAACGATGCTGGCTCACCGGTATGTTTGATATGTAGAGAGAAGTTGTCAACGGTGCTGCAGCCTTTACGTGTCGAGGAACAACACGGAGAGGAAGACAGCTGACAATCTTCAGTCATAATTCAATGGGGTATGTCATTTATTTCAGAAAACACTTTTTGTTATATTCCATGGAATGCTCTTAACGTCCCGATAGCAATGAATATATTAAATGCTTTGACAATAAATACATACAAAAATTAATCTCTGGAAGCCGTAGCGCTGTAAAAAGCACGACCAATCATCTGAGCCGGCCCGGTTAAAGTAACTGGATGGCCTACCTGCCTGTCAGCCTTCCATCTGTGCACACATTTATCATGTGCGCGTTCGTGTGTGTTGGAGGAGGGACTCTGTAAGAAAGTCTGAAGGAAGAGGCATATTTTTTCCGGTTTAGTATTTTCAAATTCTAGCGCACTCGAGCTGGTTTCTCCATTCTTACCTACCCTACCTCTAACTCTTTTTAGGGTGCAGCTCTATGTTTTATTTATTTCAAAGTGGGCCCATTTTAATAATATTTTTTTTCCTTCAAATGTGCAGAGGACTCCCCAAGTGCTGTGTTTAATTTATTTTAAAGTAGGCCTGTGTATTATTTTTAATTCTCCTTATAGGAGTTCTTTGTTTCTTATTGGAGGTTAACAGTTTTATATAATGTAATAAATAGCCTAATAAATGCAAGAAAACTGTAGTTTTTGTCTGATATAACAATAAATACAACTTTATTAGCTATCAAGCTGAAATATGTTTTGCGGCTCCAGACAAAAAAATGTTTTGGAAAAAGGAGCAAAATGGCTCTTTTGGTCAAAAAGGTTGCAGACCCCTGCTCTAACTGCTCACATGCACGTGGTGACGCGACCGTCTAACTGCTCACATGCACGTGGTGACGGGACCGTCTAACTGCTCACATGCACGTGGTGACGGGACCGTCTAACTGCTTACATGCACGTGGTGACGGGACCGTCTAACTGCTCACATGCACGTGGTGACGCGACCGTCTAACTGCTCACATGCACGTGGTGACGGGACCGTCTAACTGCTCACATGCACGTGGTGACGCGACCGTCTAACTGCTCACATGCACGTGGTGACGCGACCGTCTAACTGCTCACATGCACGTAGTGACGCGACCGTCTAACTGCTCACATGCACATCGTGACGCGACCGTCTAACTGCTCACATGCACATCGTGACGCGACCGTCTAACTGCTCACATGCACATCGTGACGCGACCGTCTAACTGCTTACATGCACGTGGTGACGGGACCGTCTAACTGCTCACATGCACATCGTGACGCGACCGTCTAACTGCTCACATGCACGTGGTGACGCGACCGTCTAACTGCTCACATGCACGTGGTGACGCGACCGTCTAACTGTTCACATGCACATCGTGACGCGACCGTCTAACTGCTCACATGCACGTGGTGACGCGACCGTCTAACTGCTCACATGCACGTGGTGACGCGACCGTCTAACTCCTCACATGCACATCGTGACGCGACCGCCTAACTGCTCACATGCACATCGTGACGCGACCGTCTAACTGCTCACATGCACATCGTGACGCGACCGTCTAACTGCTCACATGCACATCGTGACGCGACCGTCTAACTGCTCACATGCACATCGTGACGCGACCGTCTAACTCAGGGGTGTCAAACTCAAGGCCCGGGGGCCAAATCCGGCCTGCGACTTCATTTTATGTGGCCCGCAAGAGCTTGCAAAGAATATAATGTGTTTATTATACGGTTACATGCCGTTTTACAGAAGCACATAAACAATAAAAGAACATTTCCCACAATGCTTCTCATTTTGTGACATGCG
>NC_136911.1:465734-478234 GCF_949606895.1 Notothenia rossii
GTGTGAGTGTGTGTTTGTGTGTATGCTCACTGTCTATAGGGCTCCTGATTGGGTAGCTCTTGGTGAAGTTCCCCACGCAGCCAATCAGCTGAGGGCTTTGGCTCTGGCAGTACTCTGTGACGGCGCTGATCTGAGACACCGTGGGCGTGGAGTCCGTCCTGAAGATGGCCTGACAGTACTCTCTGCAGGTGGTGTGACGCCCTGCGAAACCACAGCAGGTGGAGCCCACTGAGCACACACACACACACACACACACACACACACACACACACACACACACACACACACACACACACACACACACACACACACACACACACACACACACACACACACACACACACACACACACACACACACACACGATGATGATGATGATGATGATGATGATGATATTTGCTCTGCAGGTTAGTTTCTAAGCTCTACTCAGATTGTATTATCCTGGCTTAAAGCTGACGATAACACAAATAAAGAACATCAGAGAACTCAACAGGAAGTTACTGACCTCACAGATCCCCGCAGACAGCGCTGTGCTTATTTATTTATGTGCTGGACGGAGATATGAGATCAAGTGTTTGTAGTTTGGTTGTTTATTTTGCATGTGTGTGTGTGCATGTATGTGTGTGTATGTATGTGTGTGTATGTGTGTGTGTGTGTGTGTGTGTGTGTGTGTGTGTATGTGTGTGTGTGTGTGTGTGTGTGTGTGTGTGTGTGTGTGTGTGTGTGTGTGTGTGTGTGTTTATGTATGTGTGTGTGTGTGTGTGTGTGTGTGTGTGTGTGTGTGTGTGTGTGTGTGTGTGTGTGTGTGTGTGTGTGTGTGTGTGTGTGTGTGTGTGTGTGTGTGTGTGTGTGTTTATGTATGTGTGTGAATTACACTTACTTTCATTTTTGGTGATGCAGCTGAAGAGAGAGTTCTGGAAGAAGAAGAGAAAGGCTGTGATTTTTTTTAACAAAACAAAAAAACACTTGAAGCTGCAAAGACAGTGAAAATGAAAATAACATTTTAAAAATAAGAATAAAAAAATACCAGGAATAGAATGTAAAATCTAAATGTATAACATCACTTCACAATAGACTCTATATGAAGAGTTGCTCAGAGTAGGGACAGTGAGAGTAATCGGCTTTCTCTAAATGTATTTATGCTGCTTTTTATAGATGTATTGATGTGCAGCACTTTGGTCAGCTCTGTTGTTTTTAAATGTGCTGTATCAATAAAGTTTATTGTACAACATGCTGCTGGACGTACCTCTGTGTCCTTCCTGCACACTTTAGTGATGTCGTTTTTAGAAGACGCCTGCAGGAGAAACATCATTAAACACACAGAGAGAAGGAGTGAGCAGAACTGATGCTCCTGCAGGATGTATTTAATACAAGGTGTTCAAGAGAGACCTGTTTGCACTCCCTGCGGCATTCTGAAGAGATGGCCAGCTCGCAGCAGCCCAGCCCCACCCAGCCCTCCGTCTTCCTGGACACTCCTGCAGACCAAACACACACTGACTTAACAACACTCACACACACAACGGCTCAACGACACACACACACACATCGGCTCAACAACACACACACACACATCGGCTCAACAACACACACACACACATCGGCTCAACAACACACACACACACATCGGCTCAACAACACTCACACACACATCGGCTCAACAACACACACACACACATCGGCTCAACAACACTCACACACACATCGGCTCAACAACACACACACACACATCGGCTCAACAACACTCACACACACATCGGCTCAACAACACTCACACACACATCGGCTCAACAACACTCACACACACATCGGCTCAACAACACACACACACACATCGGCTCAACAACACACACACACACATCGGCTCAACAACACACACACACACATCGGCTCAACAACACTCACACACACATCGGCTCAACAACACTCACACACACACATCGGCTCAACAACACACACACACACATCGGCTCAACAACACACACACACACATCGGCTCAACAACACACACACACACATCGGCTCAACAACACTCACACACACAGGCTCAACAACACTCACACACACATCGGCTCAACAACACTCACACACACATCGGCTCAACAACACACACACACACATCGGCTCAACAACACTCACACACACATCGGCTCAACAACACACACACACACATCGGCTCAACAACACACACACACACATCGGCTCAACAACACTCACACACACAGGCTCAACAACACTCACACACACATCGGCTCAACAACACTCACACACACATCGGCTCAACAACACACACACACACACACACACACACACACACACACACACACACACACACACACACACACACACACACACACACACACACACACACACACACACACACACACACACACACACACACACACACACACACACACACACACACACACACACACACACACACACACACCGTACACACACTCATACACATACACATGAGTTACCTGGGAGAGTGGAGTTGATGCACGCCCACAGCTCGTTCTACAAGAGAAGAAGGGGTTAAACATGTGGAGTAATACGTCCTAATTAAAGAAGACTGTGCGTAAACATAGGGGTTGCTTTAAGGTCTGAGAGCATGCTGGTGTGTGTTCACAGAAGAGACCCTCCCTCAGATTGAAGCTGTGAACCTGAGCGTCTGTGTGAGAGTTCTTCAACAACACAGGGACAGAGAGGAGGAATGAAGAAGCTTTTGAAAAGTTATTCTCCAGAGTTCTGGCGGAGGAACAGAGGCGTCTGTCTGCAGAGTTTATGAGGCAGGAGATAAACAGGACTCCTGAGGGAGGACGTGACGGAGGGTCCTCCCCCACAGACACAGCTTTAATGTGCCTCTGATAAGATATATTATTCCTACGTGCTTCTTAGATGATCTGTGTTTTCCTGCAGGCCTGAGTTACAGAAACACAGCAGAGCAAGGTACCACACATATGCAATAAACACACATTACCTTTATATAACCTTGCAGTCCATAACTCATCATGATGTTAAAGACTAAACGGAGGTAACTGTCTTTAGATGTTCTCTTTAGGCTCTTCAGTTGAATTGATCTCTTTACTCCTTAGTGATGCTTTGATTGAGTGTTTCATTGGGTTAGCCTTCACAATCTGTGTAAATACAGAGTTTGACAACAAAAGAAATCTGCTCATCAAACACCTCTCAACAACATGTGACTGAATAAGGTCTCCCAGCTAGCGGGTAACGTTCTCACAACTTTGGCTAACGTTACCTATTGGTTCTAACAAGGTTTTAAAGAAAAGGTTTAAGGTTAACTAAGACATAAAGTTTGAACTGCAACATTCAGAGGATGTTTTCAGGATGTTGTTGAGGCCTGAGATGATTATAAAATGTTCCTTTCATGTGATATGTTAACAAAGGTGGAACGTTTTGCCTGCAACATTCTAAGGATGTGTTTTGGACGTTGTTGGGTAACACATTAAAGATGTTCTTTATAAAATGTTCCCTCAATGTTACTTGATAACAAATGAAGAACATTCTCCAAGCAACATTCTGAAAAAGCAGATATTGCATGTTTGCGGTGGCATGTGTGAGTTCCCAGCTAGACATGTTTGTTACCATTCGTTGTTCTAGGAATGTTTTCAGCGGGACGTTTTAGTTTGGTTCCCAGAATGTTCTTCTGAAAGGTAGGATAACGCTCTTTAAAAACATTCTTGAAATGTTTGGTGATAACATCCCAGCTAGCGGGGAACGTTCTCACAACTTTGGCTAACGTTACCTATAGGTTCTAATAAGGTTTTAAAGAAACGTTTTAATCTGATGTTCAAAGAACCTTTTTAGGATGTTTATTATTTCAAATAATGTTCCTATAAGGTTTAAGGTTAACTAAGACATAACGTTTGAACTGCAACATTCAGAGGATGTTTTCAGGATGTTGTTGAGGCCTGAGATGTAAGAAAGCGTTTTTATAAAATGTTCCTTTAATGTGATATGTTAACAAAGGTGGAACGTTTTGCCTGCAACATTCCCTCAATGTTACATGATAACCAAAGAAGAACATTTTGAAAGCAACATTTGGATAATGTTTTCAGGATGTTATTCTTTTTTTATAAAACGTTGCTGTTATGGCAAATATTAACAGGGTCATGGTCAGATTTAGTTCTAGAGCGCTTTAAAAAACAAAGTTGTTGCATTTGTTTGAAAAGGATGTTTTAAAAAAAATCTGATGTCACCACATTTTCCTTTTGAAAAAAACGAGCACGTAATTCATGATATTGCATGTTTGCGTCGGCATGTCTGAGTTCCCAGCTAGACATTGTTGGTTCTAAAAACATTCTGAGAATGTTACCATTCATTGTTCTAGGAATGGTTTCATCGAGAAGTTTTATTTTGGTTCCTAGAATGTACTTCTGAAAGTTAGGATAACGTTCTCTTAAAACATTCTTAAAATGTTTTGTGATAACATTGTTCGAACATTATACCCAAAGTGTTTTTGTTGTTTATGCACATACATATCTCTATTGTCATATGATCCATATAGTAACACTTAGAAAACCAAAGACAGACATATAGAAGAACGGACCGACTATGACTGCCCGTCCCTGAAACCCCTGTTAGTGTTTGTATGTGTTCTTTCTACTGTGTGTCTCTCTCCCTGCCTGCTGGTCTGCTCTACACGGCTGGGAGCAATCTCCAATCAACCACACCTGCAGCCTGCTCATCAGCCACCCTATGACAGCCTGCAGCCTGCACTCATTCCAGGCCGGATTGTTGCCGTGAACGGTTTGTTGCGTGCCGCTCTAGCTTTTTACCAGCATATTCTTTGACAACTTTGCCTGCTTTTGCCTCACACTGATTTGTGTGTCTCTCCCAGGAGGGATCCAAGGCCTTCCACACTCCCAAGACCAGCCAGGCCTCTCTACCCACCCTGGAACAACTGTTTCCCACTGCCGCCATAACCAACCTCCACTCCCAGCTCCCCTTTTCTAATAAACAAATGTTCCTTTCACCAGCTGATTCCGAGTCATCCTTTTACATGTGTTAATAGTCAAATTCTAATAGTTAAGTCAACTATGATAATCATCCTAATGACCACAGTGGTCAGTCCACTTACCCAGGAATTTAGAGTTGAACAATTACAGGAATATTATGTCTTCATGTTCAAATAATGTAAACATATTTTAGTAAATTGTTACCATAGAACATTTGCATAATTTCTTTAACACAAACCATGTTATCCTTCTCTAAAATAATAACATTCTGGCAACATAAACAATCTAACTTGCAGCTAGGTAGTTATCTACCTTTCAGAAGAACATTCTGGGAACCAAACAAAAACTTCCCGCTGAAAACCTTCCTAGAATAATGACTAACATTCTCAGAATGTTTTTAGACCCAAAAATGTCTAGCTGGGCTGTTTGCAGAATACATAGAGTTTACTAACTATTGTAAAACTGAAATACACTTTATTTGGATTTAAATAAGTTGCTAGGGTGAATACAACTGATCAAAATAGACTAATAGAGTTTCTTAGTAAAAATAAAAAGGGCTTTAGCCAAAGAGGAGCTAAAGACAGGCAGACATGAGGATCATTCTCATATTTAAAACAAATCGGTTTCATCTCTGCAATTTAAATTGATGTTTTCTTACACTGTGAAGGAAGCTGTCTATGCAAACTAACTAACTAACTAACTAAGTAACTAACTAACTGACTAACTAACTGACTGACTGACTAACTAACTGACTAACTGACTAACTAACTAACTAACTGACTGACTGACTGACTAACTGACTAACTAACTGACTAACTTGCTAACTAACTAACTGACTAACTAACTAACTCACTCACTAACTGACTAACTGACTAACTGACTGACTAACTAACTGACTGACTTACTAACTGACTAACTAAGTAACTAACTAACTGACTGACTTACTAACTGACTAACTAAGTAACTAACTAACTGACTGACTAACTGACTAACTAACTGACTAACTAACTAACTAAATAACTAACTGACTAACTAACTGACTAACTGACAAACTAACTGACAAACTAACTAACTAACTGACTAACTGACTAACTAACTAACTAACTAAATAACTAACTGACTAACTAACTGACTAACTGACAAACTAACTGACAAACTAACTAACTAACTGACTAACTAACTAACTAAATAACTAACTGACTAACTAACTGACTAACTGACTAACTAACTAACTAACTGACTGACTGACTAACTGACTAACTAACTAACTAACTGACAAACTAACTAACTGACTAACTAACTAACTGACTGACTGACTAACTGACTAACTAACTGACTAACTCACTAACTGACTAACTGACTGACTAACTAACTAACTGACTGACTTACTAACTGACTAACTAAGTAACTAACTAACTGACTGACTTACTAACTGACTAACTAAGTAACTAACTAACTGACTGACTGACTAACTAACTGACTAACTAACTAACTAACTAACTAACTGACTGACTGACTGACTGACTGACTAACTGACTAACTAACTGACTAACTAACTAACTAACTAACTGACTGACTTACTAACTGACTAACTAAGTAACTAACTAACTGACTGACTGACTGACTGACTGACTAACTGACTAACTAACTGACTAACTAACTAACTGACTAACTGACAAACTAACTAACTGACTAACTAACTAACTGACTGACTAACTGACTAACTAACTGACTAACTAACTAACTAACTAACTGACTAACTGACAAACTAACTGACTAACTAACTAACTAACTAACTGACTGACTGACTAACTGACTAACTAACTGACTAACTTGCTAACTAACTAACTAACTAACTGACTGACTAACTAACTCACTCACTAACTGACTAACTGACTAACTGACTGACTAACTAACTAACTAACTGACTGACTTACTAACTGACTAACTAAGTAACTAACTAACTGTCTGACTTACTAACTGACTAACTAAGTAACTAACTAACTGACTAACTAACTAACTAACTGACTAACTGACTAACTAACTGACTGACTGACTAACTGACTAACTGACTAACTAACTAACTGACTAACTAACTAACTAACTGACTGACTAACTGACTAACTAACTGACTAACTTACTAACTAACTAACTGACTAACTCACTCACTAACTGACTAACTGACTAACTGACTAACTGACTGACTAACTAACTAACTTACTGACTAACTAACTGACTAACTGACTGACTAACTGACTGACTAACTAACTGACTAACTGACTGACTGTCTAACTGACTAACTAACTAACTAACTTACTAACTGACGAACCAACTAACTAACTGACTAACTGACTGACTAACTGACTAACTGACTGACTAACTAACTAACTAACTGACTAACTGATTGGCTAACCAACGAACTAACTGACTGACTAACCAACTAACTGACTGACTAACTGACTGACTAACTAACTAACTGACTAACCAACTAACTAACTAACTAACTGACTAACTGACTGACTAACTGACTGACTAACTAACTAACTAACTGACTAACTGACTGGCTAACCAACAAACTAACTGACTGACTAACCAACTAACTGACTGACTAACTGACTAACTAACTAACTAACTAACTGACTGATTAACCAACTAACTAACTGACTAACTGACTGACTGACTAACTGACTGACTAACTAACTAACTGACTAACTGACTGGCTAACCAACAAACTAACTGACTGACTAACCAACTAACTGACTGACTAACTGACTAACTAACTAACTAACTAACTGACTGATTAACCAACTAACTAACTAGCTGACTAACTGACTGACTGACTAACTGACTGACTAACTAACTGGCTAAATGCCTGACTAACCAACTAACTAACTGACTGACTAACTAACTGACTAACTAACTAACGAACTAACTGACTGACTAACTAACTAACTAACTAACTTACTGACTAACTGACTGACTGACAAACTAACTGACTAACTAACTAACTGACTGACTAACTAACTTACTGACTAACTGACTGACTAACCAACTAACTAAATAACTAACTAACTGACTGACTAACTAATGTACTGACTAACTAACTAACTGACTGACTGACTAACTAACTACCTACCTGACAGACTGACTAACTACCAACCTAACTGACTAACTAACCTAACAACTAACTTACTTACTGACTAACTAACTTATTGGCTAACTACCTACCTACCTGACTAATTAACCAATCAACCAACCAACTAACCAACAAACCAACTAACTAACTAACTAACTAACTAACTAACTAACCGACTGACTAACTAACTACCAACCTAACTGACTAACTAACTTACTGGCTACCTGACTGACTGACTAACTAACTACCAACCTAACTAACTAACTAACTAACTAACTAACTAACTAACTGACTAACCGACTGACTAACTGACTAACGAACTACCTACCTGACTGACTAACTACCAACCTAACTGACTAACTAACTAACTAACTAACTACCTACCTACCTAACTACCTACCTACCTACCTACCTAACAACTAACTTACTGACTGACTGACTAACTAACTTATTGACTAACTACCTACCTACCTGACTGACTGACTAACCAACCAACCACCTAACTAGTATGATATACTGACCATGGGCTCGGGGCAGTAGCTGGGTAATCTCTGCAGGAGGTGCTTCAGACGAGACTCACTCTTTATAGTGGCCAGCTGCAGGACAAAACACACACTTTAGATATATATATTAGATATCATGCATCTGTAATAAAACATCTTATACTATAACGTGATGCGCCGTGCAGTCCCGGCTGAACAAAGACTCTAAACTCACACTTTAGATATCATGCATTAATAATAAAACACCTTATACTGCAGCATGATGCAACACACACACACACACACACACTAAACACAGTGTGACGGATAGAGAACATGTTCCTGTTGCAAAGGACAGACTGCAGGCCATGGGTCATCCACGTTTGTGGACACACACACACACACACACACACACACACACACACACACACACACACACACATATCAAATATCACAAACACTCATCTGCAGTCTCAGTGTTAGGAGTGTTCTCTGCTCTGAGGAATGTGTGCACTCTGGTCTGTGTGCTGTTTCGTGGGAATATGAAATAATGAGAAAGTAAACAGATATAAATCAGAGTGAAGAACATCAGCTCCTCTGCTGACTGACCTCCAGACACAGAGCACTCTCTCACACACACACACACACACACACACACACACACACACACACACACACACACACACACACACACACACACACACACACACACACACACACACACACACACACACACACACACACACACACACACACACACACACACACACACACACACACAGTGTTTTTGGTGGCGTTAGTGTAACGTTAGGGCTTCAGTTTTTATACCCACCATAGATGAACTATAAAAACACGCTATGTTCAAAGCATGATCAAACAGAGGTGGTGTTGGCAGATTTGAAGCCTACACTCTGAACCTGGTCCAGGGCAGGTTATGGAGATCCAGCCAGTCTTAGGTCACTTCCTGTTACGTCTCTTTAATCCAAACATCTATAAAAAGTAGCCGTCTATAAAAAAAAAGCCACATTCAGATCTGCACTGGATTAAAAACAGAACAACCATCAGGTTCTGTGGAGAGCGTATAATCATCAGAACCTCTGAAGGACCACTCATTTACTGGGTGTGACCCAACACACACACACACACACACACACACACACACACACACACACACACACACACACACACAAAGGCACACACAAAGGCACACACACACACACACACACACACACACACACACACACACACACACACACACACACACACACACACACACACACACACACACACACACACACACACACACACACACACACACACACACACACACACACAGAAAGACACACACACACACACACACACACACACACACACACACACACACACGTCATAGACACCTCCATCTTCATCACTTTCTCTGTCCCTCTTCTCTCTTTTATGTCTCGCTCTGTGTTCTGTCTCCCTGCTGCAACTGAGTGGTGTTGTCAGCCAATCAGAGCACAATACACACCCTCTACCCCCCCACTTCAAAAGAGGAGCGAGGGTTTGAACTCTGTAACGCCTGTTTGTTTCTGCACAGAAAAACCTCTTTAACGACCAGAAAGAACCAGAGAGGGGGGGGGGGGGGGGGGGGGGGGGGGGGGGTGGCGTCACCTGCTCCCAATTCAGACTTTCTGAACTTCAAAGAGCGGAAAACTAAACATCTTTACACCACTCCCCTCCATTCAACAGGCCGAGAGGGAGTGTGTGTGTGTGTATGTGTGTGTGTGTGTGTGTGTGTGTGTGTGTGTGTGTGTGTGTGTGTGTGTGTGTGTGTGTGTGTGTGTGTGTGTGTGTGTGAGAGTGTGTGGGTGGGTGTACCTGGTCGCAGGCTTCCTTGCAGGGGGAGAAGTCTGCAGCATGCTGGCAGCAGGAGGGATCTGCACACAGAGACACACACACACATATATATTTAAAGCTTTAAAGTCATATCATGTTTGTCCTGAAGGGGGCGCTACAGGGTCAGGGTTCATCCTATGGGGAGAGGAACAGTCAGTACAACATGTATAGTCTTTTATTAGACATTAACATTGATTAATGCACAGAAATTAAATCGTTATTTGCAAACAATACATTATTAACACACATTTGTTGATTTAGCTCATTAAGAATTGATTGTAAACATAGTCACACACACACACACACACACACACACACACACACACACACACACACACACACACACACACACACACACACACACACACACACACACACACACACACACACACACACACACACACACACACACACACACACCACAGACCAGTTTACAGTAAGAGACCTGGCTCAGAGTGTGTGTGTGACACTTTAACACACAGACGCTGAGCCAGGAGCACACACACACACTCACATACAAAACTAAATTGTGAAATTGTGATAAACTCCCATGATGCACCACAACAACATGGTGTACATCTGCCTGTTTAATAACACGTGTGCGACGTGTCTGTTCAAACATGAAGGAGATTGTACAACACAGCTGGACACACCATCTTATCTGTGTTTGTGTGTGTGTGTGTGTGTGTGTGTGTGTGTGTGTGTGTGTGTGTGTGTGTGTGTGTGTGTGTGTGTGTGTGTGTGTGTGTGTGTGTGTGTGTCTGACACAAGAACATCTGGACTCCATCACTTTGGCTGTGATCCTTATCTTCGACACTGGAAAGTAGAGCAGGCTGTGAGTTAGCCAATAGGAGTTGTTTAATCTACACCAGTGTTCCTGACCTACTCTGAGTATGTTCCTCTGTCGGCAAACGTTCTGCCCTGAATGAACTGAGAACACACAAATGCACGCACACACACAATGGCAGGTGACATAATAATGTGAGGGTACAGTATGAGGCCCCGGCTGCTAATGAGCACTGGCCTCATTCCTCAGTATAAACTCCTCCTCTCACACACACACGCACATGCACACACACACACGCACACGCACATGCACACACACACACACACACACACACACACACACACACACACACACACAGAATGTGTTGTTTTAAGCGTCTCAGTCTAAGGCGCTGTTTAAACGAGAAGGAAACGGGTTGTATCCAGTTCTCTATGGTATGGACGGTTCGTTCACACGAGGCCGTAACAGATCCGCGGAAACGGACCCCACAAACGATAACGGGTTCCACGGTGGATAGATCTGCGGACGGAACGCTCTGGGGGGCCAAACGGCTCCGTGTTTACGTCCTATACGATCATTAACGATGAAGCCATAGCCCCGCCTCTCCCCACCTCTGCTGCTCACTGCTGTACTGACCATGCTACAGATGTTAGTGCAAACTCTCCAGCTCCTCGACCACAACCATCAGCAACAAGTGGACATGGAGAACTACATGAACTACATGCTGCTAAATCCACCGCGGAGAATAACCAGAAGGGCAACCAGGCAACCATGACAACCATGCTTGGGGGTCTTCTTCGCTGCTTTTGGTGTATTTATTGGTGCAAGTACAGCGCCACTTACAGGCCCGGCATATGTACTCCAGCGCCTCCAGCGGATCGAGCGCTCTCGTGTGGACGGACACGTTTCTTGAGCCGTATCCGTGTGGACGGAAAACTTTTTTGATATTGAATTTGGTTTGTTTGCGTTTCGTTTGCGTTCCCGTGTAAATGGGGTCTAAGGTGTTGTTGTTGCTCTGTGATTTCAGGAGGGCTATGAACACACACTCTTTTTACCCCCGGTGTTCAGAGACACCCCCCACAGAGAGACAGACCCCCTGCTGACTCCCTTATCTCTGGGGGAGCTGTGTGTGTGTGTGTGCGCCTGTGTGTGTGCCTGTGTGTGTGCCTGGCCTGTGTGTGTGTGTGTGTGTGTGTGTGTGTGTGTGTGTGTGTGTGTGTGTGTGTGTGTGTGTGTGT
>NC_136911.1:483234-518473 GCF_949606895.1 Notothenia rossii
CTGATGGAGTCAGGACTCAGAGACACGAGGAGAGCTGGAGCTCTGATGGAGTGAGGACTCAGAGAGACACGAGGAGAGCTGGAGCTCTGATGGAGTCAGGACTCAGAGAGACACGAGGAGAGCTGGAGCTCTGATGGAGTCAGGACTCAAAGAGACACGAGGAGAGCTGGAGCTCTGATGGAGTCAGGACTCAGAGAGACACGAGGAGAGCTGGAGCTCTGATGGAGTCAGGACTCAGCTCTCACTAAACGGTCCTACGACGCTGGTTATCAAGTGGATCGCTCAAGCCAGCCGTGCCCTATCTAGTTAGGAGCGTTCACATGAAAGGGGTGGTATCTGGAGCATTCGACCAATCACAAACATGGAGAAGCGTACTGACAGCGCAGCGTCATACTTCCTGAATGAAAAGTCAACTATAATATTAGACATATGAAGAAGTTAAACTTTAAACATCCATGACTTAAACACTTGATCCAGGATCAAAGCCACATAGCTGCACCTGCAAGGTGAATACAGCTGGTAACAGAACAAGTGTTTGAATGCGTACATGAACAGGTTTATGATATCACTGCCCCGTCTAAGACACCATCTGACTTTCATTACATTTGACTCGAGTGTTTCCTCAACTTAATGTGTTGCTTCAAATAATCCTTCTGCATCCAGTATGTGACACTGTGAGTGTTGCACGGCCAGATACGGCTCAGCTGACTCAGATAAGGAGAAGATACATTATGATGTGATATGCCGCAGACTGTACTTAATGTTACTCTGATCCGGTTACTTATGTTGTGGCAGATATTTAAGTAAGCTTTCTTAACGCTAATGTTCTAATAGTCAGATTGCTCTGAAGATGGGAGGTGATATTCTATTAATGTTCACGTTCACACAGTCGCTGATTTCTTCCGGTCGTCTTTCCTGCAACGGCAGCTTTTCTGTATTTCCTTTCTCCTGTAATATGACTTGATCGCTTTAAACTCTGCACACTGAGCTCTGATTGGTCAGCAGGCAGTGCTTTCACTGAGTTGAGCTGTTAGCCTGCAACCTAACCTGCTCCGGGGCAGGTTAGCCGCTCAGCATCAGTTACCATGGAGATCTAGCCTGCTAAAAAGAGAACCAGCTTCGTAGGACCAGAAACCCAGAGTTTACCTGAAGTTAGCCGCTAAGAGAACATCCTGCTTCGTAGTACACCCCCCAGGTGTCCCACAACAATAACTCTCTCTGACCGAGAGCTGCCCGGTCACAAACTGGTAACATCAACAACTTGCTAGGGCAGCCCCTCCTTAAGGGAGATAGCAGCTGCTCGAGGCTGGAGCGTCTGTGTCAGAGGGCGAAAGAGGACACCAGGGCAAATTATTCCCCAACACCTAATAAAACAACAACAACAACAACAACAACAACAACAACAACAACAACAACATATCAGAAGAGTTCGTAAATGATCCCTTCATCACAGGGTTAGAGCTGTTTCTCAGGATTTTTAAAAGCTACTCAGAAAATGATGCTTTCTAAGAAGTAGAAAACACTCATGAATCATCGTGTGTGTGAAAGCACCTGTAATCCTTCCTGAACACTGACTGATGTCTCATGCTCACAGAATAGAAACCTTCATCTAGTTAGTTTGAGGGGTCAGTCCCTCCCCAGCTCAGCTAACGGCAGGCGGTTGAATCAAACCCCGACCTCAGGAAACCAGCAGGAAATGAAATCATCTTAAAATAACTCGTAACTAGTTTCTTATAGAGAACATTAAACATCCTGTATGGGGGTTACGGCTCAGTGACATCACTACGTAACACTCCTATTGGCTACATTGTACGTGCTAAGGCTAAGGGGCGGGACATCTGTCAGCTGGTTGGCCAATCAGAGCAGCTCTGGTTTCCCTTAAGTAAAAGTCATTATTGTGAACAAAATGTACTTTTCTTTTCAGACTGCACATATTTTTATTCAATTGTAATTTCTAAGATTTCAACCAAATTGAAACGACTCTCACATCGTGAAGACAGAACGCGCTATAGGTAACAACATGACAAACAACCTCTTCTCCACGTCTCACAACCAACCTCCGGAGCAGCTGTGTGGTCAAATCCACATTCACATAAATATATCTCCGCTAAGTCTTCACTGACAAGGAGGCGAGTACGGCTGATTCCTAGGAGATGTTCTGCAGACATAAAGAGAACATCTGTGTTTAAATGTCTCTCTGTCTGAATGTGATGTTACCTGAGAGTATTTAAATGTCTCTCTGTCTGAATGTGATGTTACCTGAGAGTATTTAAATGTCTCTCTGTCTGAATGTGATGTTACCTGAGAGTATTTAAATGTCTCTCTGTGTCTGAATGTGATGTTACCTGAGAGTATTTAAATGTCTCTCTGTCTGAATGTGATGTTACCTGAGAGTATTTAAATGTCTCTCTGTGTCTGAATGTGATGTTACCTGAGAGTATTTAAATGTCTCTGTCTGAATGTGATGTTACCTGAGAGTATTTAAATGTCTCTCTGTCTGAATGTGATGTTACCTGAGAGTATTTAAATGTCTCTCTGTCTGAATGTGATGTTACCTGAGAGTATTTAAATGTCTCTCTGTCTGAATGTGATGTTACCTGAGAGTATTTAAATGTCTCTCTGTGTCTGAATGTGATGTTACCTGAGAGTATTTAAATGTCTCTCTGTCTGAATGTGATGTTACCTGAGAGTATTTAAATGTCTCTCTGTGTGAATGTGATGTTACCTGAGAGTATTTAAATGTCTCTGTGTGAATGTGATGTTACCTGAGAGTATTTAAATGTCTCTGTCTGAATGTGATGTTACCTGAGAGTATTTAAATGTCTCTCTGTCTGAATGTGATGTTACCTGAGAGTATTTAAATGTCTCTGTGTGAATGTGATGTTACCTGAGAGTATTTAAATGTCTCTGTCTGAATGTGATGTTACCTGAGATTATTTAAATGTCTCTGTGTCTGAATGTGATGTTACCTGAGAGTATTTAAATGTCTCTCTGTCTGAATGTGATGTTACCTGAGAGTATTTAAATGTCTCTCTGTCTGAATGTGATGTTACCTGAGAGTATTTAAATGTCTCTCTGTGTGAATGTGATGTTACCTGAGAGTATTTAAATGTCTCTGTGTGAATGTGATGTTACCTGAGAGTATTTAAATGTCTCTGTGTGTGAATGTGATGTTACCTGAGAGTATTTAAATGTCTCTCTGTGTGAATGTGATGTTACCTGAGAGTATTTAAATGTCTCTGTGTGAATGTGATGTTACCTGAGAGTATTTAAATGTCTCTGTGTGAATGTGATGTTACCTGAGAGTATTTAAATGTCTCTCTGTGTGAATGTGATGTTACCTGAGAGTATTTAAATGTCTCTGTCTGAATGTGATGTTACCTGAGAGTATTTAAATGTCTCTCTGTCTGAATGTGATGTTACCTGAGAGTATTTAAATGTCTCTCTGTGTGAATGTGATGTTACCTGAGAGTATTTAAATGTCTCTCTGTCTGAATGTGATGTTACCTGAGAGTATTTAAATGTCTCTCTGTCTGAATGTGATGTTACCTGAGAGTATTTAAATGTCTCTGTCTGAATGTGATGTTACCTGAGAGTATTTAAATGTCTCTCTGTCTGAATGTGATGTTACCTGAGAGTATTTAAATGTCTCTGTGTGAATGTGATGTTACCTGAGAGTATTTAAATGTCTCTCTGTCTGAATGTGATGTTACCTGAGAGTATTTAAATGTCTCTCTGTCTGAATGTGATGTTACCTGAGAGTATTTAAATGTCTCTGTCTGAATGTGATGTTACCTGAGAGTATTTAAATGTCTCTGTGTGAATGTGATGTTACCTGAGAGTATTTAAATGTCTCTCTGTGTGAATGTGATGTTACCTGAGAGTATTTAAATGTCTCTGTGTGAATGTGATGTTACTTGAGAGTATTTAAATGTCTCTGTGTGAATGTGATGTTACCTGAGAGTATTTAAATGTCTCTGTGTGAATGTGATGTTACCTGAGAGTATTTAAATGTCTCTCTGTGTGAATGTGATGTTACCTGAGAGTATTTAAATGTCTCTCTGTGTGAATGTGATGTTACCTGAGAGTATTTAAATGTCTCTCTGTCTGAATGTGATGTTACCTGAGAGTATTTAAATGTCTCTGTGTGAATGTGATGTTACCTGAGAGTATTTAAATGTCTCTCTGTGTGAATGTGATGTTACCTGAGAGTATTTAAATGTCTCTGTGTGTGAATGTGATGTTACCTGAGAGTATTTAAATGTCTCTCTGTGTGAATGTGATGTTACCTGAGAGTATTTAAATGTCTCTGTGTGTGAATGTGATGTTACCTGAGAGTATTTAAATGTCTCTCTGTCTGAATGTGATGTTACCTGAGAGTATTTAAATGTCTCTGTGTGAATGTGATGTTACCTGAGAGTATTTAAATGTCTCTGTGTGAATGTGATGTTACCTGAGAGTATTTAAATGTCTCTGTCTGAATGTGATGTTACCTGAGAGTATTTAAATGTCTCTCTGTGTGAATGTGATGTTACCTGAGAGTATTTAAATGTCTCTCTGTCTGAATGTGATGTTACCTGAGAGTATTTAAATGTCTCTCTGTCTGAATGTGATGTTACCTGAGAGTATTTAAATGTCTCTCTGTCTGAATGTGATGTTACCTGAGAGTATTTAAATGTCTCTCTGTGTGAATGTGATGTTACCTGAGAGTATTTAAATGTCTCTCTGTCTGAATGTGATGTTACCTGAGAGTATTTAAATGTCTCTCTGTCTGAATGTGATGTTACCTGAGAGTATTTAAATGTCTCTCTGTCTGAATGTGATGTTACCTGAGAGTATTTAAATGTCTCTCTGTCTGAATGTGATGTTACCTGAGAGTATTTAAATGTCTCTCTGTCTGAATGTGATGTTACCTGAGAGTATTTAAATGTCTCTCTGTGTGAATGTGATGTTACCTGAGAGTATTTAAATGTCTCTCTGTCTGAATGTGATGTTACCTGAGAGTATTTAAATGTCTCTCTGTGTGAATGTGATGTTACCTGAGAGTATTTAAATGTCTCTGTCTGAATGTGATGTTACCTGAGAGTATTTAAATGTCTCTGTGTGAATGTGATGTTACCTGAGAGTATTTAAATGTCTCTGTGTGAATGTGATGTTACCTGAGAGTATTTAAATGTCTCTGTGTGAATGTGATGTTACCTGAGAGTATTTAAATGTCTCTGTCTGAATGTGATGTTACCTGAGAGTATTTAAATGTCTCTCTGTCTTCAGAGGTCAAGGAAACACAGAGAGGGTATTTAATAATGACTTACTGAGAGAGAGCGGCTGACCCTTCCTCTTTATATTTAGCCTCCGTAAAAGCACGAGCATTTGGTGGAGAAACCCTCCTTAAGGGTTAGGGACAGCCCTGAAACCGAGCTGCACTTTAATCTGTGTTCAGAAACTATAATTAGGTTTGTGGGTCTACTCTTCCTCCTCCTCCTCCTCCTCCTCCTCCTCCTCCTCCTCCTCAAATCTCTTCCAGATGCCCTCTCTCACGGCGAGCCTCTATAACTGAATCACAACATGAAAGAGACGCAGGAGGAACGTTTGGAAAACTTTGAGGACTCAGGAATGTTTGGCATCTGAGCGCACAATAAGAGCGGGAGGACGAAGGAGCCTTCCTCCTCCTCCTCCTCTTCCTCCTCCTCTTCCTCCTCTTCCACACATGGGGATATTTACTAACGCTTTCTGGACCTTCATTACAAACAGTGAGGCAAGAGAACACACATCCTTTACTCAAGTAGAAGTACACACATCCTTTACTCAAGTAGAAGTACACACATCCGTTACTCAAGTAGAAGTACACACATCCTTTCCTCAAGTAGAAGTACACACATCCTGTACTCAAGTAGAAGTACACACATCCTTTACTCAAGTAGAAGTACACACATCCTTTACTCAAGTAGAAGTACACACATCCTTTACTCAAGTAGAAGTACACACATCCTTTGCTCAAGTAGAAGTACACACATCCTTTACTCAAGTAGAAGTACACACATCCTTTACTCAAGTAGAAGTACACACATCCTTTACCCAAGTAGAAGTACAAACATCCTTTACTCAAGTAGAAGTACAAACATCCTTTACTCAAGTAGAAGTACACACATCCTTTACTCAAGTAGAAGTACACACATCCTTTCCTCAAGTAGAAGTACACACATCCTTTCCTCAAGTAGAAGTACACACATCCTTTCCTCAAGTAGAAGTACACACATCCTTTCCTCAAGTAGAAGTACACACATCCTTTCCTCAAGTAGAAGTACACACATCCTTTCCTCAAGTAGAAGTACACACATCCTTTCCTCAAGTAGAAGTACACACATCCTTTCCTCAAGTAGAAGTACACACATCCTTTACTCAAGTAGAAGTACACACATCCTTTACTCAAGTAGAAGTACACACATCCTTTCCTCAAGTAGAAGTACACACATCCTTTCCTCAAGTAGAAGTACACACATCCTTTCCTCAAGTAGAAGTACACACATCCTTTACTCAAGTAGAAGTACACACATCCTTTACTCAGTGATGCAAACACAGGTATGGTGAAAAAAGAGAGAACTATTCGAAGCAGAAAGAAACAGTATAATATACCATCTGACAAAAGCCTGTGCTATAAAGCTTCAATTAACTGGCTATTATTTATAATATACTCAGATCAATAGACTGAGATGTTAAGTTATAAATCAAGGGATTTTATTATTATTTACAGCAGGGGGTGGGGAACCTTTTTCCTTTACATTTTTACAACATCCTCCGAGGGCCGTACAAATTATTGAACTCAACCTCTGCTTAAAAAAATTAAAATCACCGACAATTCATTTTGCCTTTCTTTCATTCTGTGCAAAGAAAAAGCAACCTCTGAATCCAGATATCTCAACATGACTCGCGCATACATGCATGTGCACAGTGTGGCATGACCACCAAAACAGAAAGATATTTCTGACACAAGATGTGTGCAAATGTATTTAGTATCCATGTGAACATGATTTAAGTGGGGGCGCCTAACCTTCTGTAGGGGGGTACGGGGGCATGCTCCCCCGGGAAGATTTAAAAAAATGGTTTTAAGTTAAAAGCATCAATCTGGTGCACTTTGAGAACATCATGAGGAGGTCTATGGGTACATCTTTCAACACCCATTTGAAACAGAACTGTAAGCAGATTTTTCTTTTTGGATATTTTACAAGTCACTCCCCTTTAAACTCTATTCTTGTTATTTTTAACAACTTTTTTGTCACTGTCATTTAGTATTTTATACCTGTTTTTCATTTAGTCTCTAATGTCTCATTAATAATTATAGTGATCATATCAAGGTGTGCCTTAACCTCACTGAGCTGAGGTTATTTGAGCCTCTCAGGAGAGAGCTCTCTTCCGCCTGGTTGTAGAAAAGCTCTTTAAATTCGTTAGCATAGCTAGCTAACCAGATGCTAATAACAACAGATCGCCACTGTGCCTCGCAAACACTGCGGCATGTGTACGGCTCCTTATGGGTACTGCAATATTTGAAGAGCTGGAGCGGCGTTCCGGTGCTCTCCGTAAACACTCAAGTCTAGTCTACAGGGCCGTGGGAAGTAGGGGTGCTGAGGGTGCTGCAGCACCCCCTGGTGGAGGATAGGGGATCTGCACTTCCACAAGATATAATAAAAAAAAAACGAATTTTCAGCCTTGATGTAACAACATTCATAATTAAGTAAAGATTTACACCCTTTTCACCCCGGTTACATTTTCCCTTTGCCCTGTACGATGGGTTCTGTAGTGATGAAAGTGGGGGATGTTGGCTTATCAGGCGCCCGAAGCTCACAGCCAAAGTGAGAGAGATAGAGAGAGGGGATACCGCGGGGATACCGCGGGGATTGTTGTTAGCTTCTGCTGCGCTAACGGATATAAGAAGCCGTTTCTACAATAATATGGAGGGAGAGTTCTGTCCTGTCAGACTGAGAGGCTCAGTGAAGTAAAGGACTCTGAGGGCTTAGATAGTTCACTTTAGTCTAAATTATCTCAATGAGTCTCAAACGTTTTGATCACAAATTATGTAAACACATATTTCCAAGGCACTCCTTTATAATTATTAGGACAAATAAAAACAGGTTTGAAATCATTCCAATGTATACTATAGGACAGTAAATCAGACATATTGTTTAAAACTGGAGAGATTTAAAAATATGCATAAATAAATGTTAACTGGTCAAATAAGATATGAATGAACAACACAAATAAAATAAGTTACATTTATTTGTTATTGGCTATGGTAGGTTATTGGAAATGTTCACATATTTGATTAATAAAATGCAAACCGATCTTTTTCATATGGGTGTTTTGAGTTGTACCCCCTAGATCAGTCTCTAGTAATTGGGCGCTCAAAGTGCACCAGATTGAAGCATTTTACTTTAAAATGTTAAAAATATCTTCCCGGGGGGGCACCCCCGGACCCCCCTAGAGGATGTGAAGTCCACCCCCCCAATTAAAACATGTTATAATACTAAATACATTTGAAGCCTTTTATATTAGCTGTCCACCATGTCAATATGTTTCTCTTTTTGTAGTGTATTGGTCTGTTGTAGAGGTTTTTCATTGCCAGCTAAAATCTTGCCTAGGGCAGCAAATTGGTCAGAACCAGCCCTGATGTCATCCCCACAGCACCCCCCATTTGAAACATGTTCCCACGGCTATGCTAGTCTACACTCCTTTCAGACGAGTCATAACCACGTGAAGACACGTTACGCTCGTGTTGTGTTCAAGGAACCTGTCCTTGGCCAGGAAAAACAGGCACTCGCTTGTTTAATTATTTTGCGATCTAGATTTCTTCTTCTTTTTTGAAGTGAGAAGTTGTCAGTCAGTCGGACGGACTAACGGACGGACTAACGGACGGACTAACGGACGGACTGACGGACCCCCCCCCCCAACGAAAACTCTTCGGTTCTCCACGAATTACACAAGTCACCCAAAGCAGCGTTAAAAAAGCGGGAGGCGCCGAAAAGCGACTAATTTGCATCACTGTTTACTGAAGTAGAAGTACACACATCCTTTACTCAAGTAGAAGTACACACATCCTTTACACACATCCTTTACTGAAGTAGAAGTACACACATCCTTTACTCAAGTAGAAGTACACACATCCTTTACTCAAGTAGAAGTACACACATCCTTTACTCAAGTAGAAGTACACACATCCGTTACTCAAGTAGAAGTACACACATCCTTTACTCAAGTAGAAGTACACACATCCTTTCCTCAAGTAGAAGTACACACGTCCTTTACTCAAGTAGAAGTACACACATCCTTTACTAAAGTAGAAGTACACACATCCTTTACTCAAGTAGAAGTACACACATCCGTTACTCAAGTAGAAGTACACACATCCTTTACTCAAGTAGAAGTACACACATCCTTTACTCAAGTAGAAGTACACACATCCTTTACTCAAGTAGAAGTACACATCCTTTACTCAAGTAGAAGTACACACATCCTTTACTCAAGTAGAAGTACACACATCCTTTACTCAAGTAGAAGTACACACATCCTTTACTCAAGTAGAAGTACACACATCCGTTACTCAGGTAGAAGTTCAGATACTTGTGTGTAAAAATACTCTGGTGAAAGTAGAAGTACTGACTAAACTTCTTTACTCAAGTCAAAGTAAAGAACTTTGAAATGTACTTCAGTAAAAAGTACCCATAACTAGCAGCTGTTTTAAAGAGTACCTGACCTCCCTTTATATTAATAGAACAATAATGTCATTGTTAGCTAATGAATGTTTCCATGGTGACCAACGGCAACATGACAACGTTTCCATTGGTCCCTCTTCTTTAGAGAAGACCAGGAAATGATGGATACACGGATCGTGTTCAAATCAATAGGCACGCAATGACTCTAAATAATAATGATCACGCCACCAAACACACATTCAGACTAAAGGAACCAGCCTGTTTGGAAAATGAGAGAAGTAGAAAGTACAGGTATTTGAGTTCAACATGTAAGAAGTAGAAAGTACAGGTATTTGAGTTCAACATGTAAGAAGTAGAAAGTACAGGTATTTGAGTTCAACATGTAAGAAGTAGAAAGTACAGGTATTTGAGTTCAACATGTAAGAAGTAGAAAGTACAGGTATTTGTGTTCAACATGTAAGAAGTAGAAAGTACAGGTATTTGAGTTCAACATGTAAGAAGTAGAAAGTACAGGTATTTGAGTTCAACATGTGAGAAGTAGAAAGTACAGGTATTAGTGTTCAACATGTAAGAAGTAGAAAGTACAGGTATTTGAGTTCAACATGTAAGAAGTAGAAAGTACAGGTATTAGTGTTCAACATGTAAGAAGTAGAAAGTACAGGTATTTGAGTTCAACATGTAAGAAGTAGAAAGTACAGGTATTAGTGTTCAACATGTAAGAAGTAGAAAGTACAGGTATTTGAGTTCAACATGTAAGAAGTAGAAAGTACAGGTATTTGAGTTCAACATGTAAGAAGTAGAAAGTACAGGTATTTGAGTTCAACATGTAAGAAGTAGAAAGTACAGGTATTTGTGTTCAACATGTAAGAAGTAGAAAGTACAGGTATTTGAGTTCAACATGTAAGAAGTAGAAAGTACAGGTATTTGAGTTCAACATGTGAGAAGTAGAAAGTACAGGTATTAGTGTTCAACATGTAAGAAGTAGAAAGTACAGGTATTTGAGTTCAACATGTAAGAAGTAGAAAGTACAGGTATTAGTGTTCAACATGTAAGAAGTAGAAAGTACAGGTATTTGAGTTCAACATGTAAGAAGTAGAAAGTACAGGTATTAGTGTTCAACATGTAAGAAGTAGAAAGTACAGGTATTTGAGTTCAACATGTAAGAAGTAGAAAGTACAGGTATTTGAGTTCAACATGTAAGAAGTAGAAAGTACAGGTATTAGTGTTCAACATGTAAGAAGTAGAAAGTACAGGTATTTGTGTTCAACATGTGAGAAGTAGAAAGTACAGGTATTTGGGTTCAACATGTAAGAAGTAGAAAGTACAGGTATTTGAGTTCAACATGTAAGAAGTAGAAAGTACAGGTATTAGTGTTCAACATGTGAGAAGTAGAAAGTACAGGTATTTGGGTTCAACATGTAAGAAGTAGAAAGTACAGGTATTTGAGTTCAACATGTGAGAAGTAGAAAGTACAGGTATTTGTGTTCAACATGTAAGAAGTAGAAAGTACAGGTATTTGTGTTCAACATGTGAGAAGTAGAAAGTACAGGTATTTGAGTTCAACATGTAAGAAGTAGAAAGTACAGGTATTTGAGTTCAACATGTAAGAAGTAGAAAGTACAGGTATTAGTGTTCAACATGTAAGAAGTAGAAAGTACAGGTATTTGTGTTCAACATGTAAGAAGTAGAAAGTACAGGTATTTGAGTTCAACATGTAAGAAGTAGAAAGTACAGGTATTAGTGTTCAACATGTAAGAAGTAGAAAGTACAGGTATTTGAGTTCAACATGTAAGAAGTAGAAAGTACAGGTATTAGTGTTCAACATGTAAGAAGTAGAAAGTACAGGTATTTGAGTTCAACATGTAAGAAGTAGAAAGTACAGGTATTTGGGTTCAAAGTGTAAGAAGTAGAAGTAAAAAGTCTGGAGTAAAGTACTGGTACCAGAAAAATGTACTTAAAGTATTTGTGCTCCTCTACTTCCCACCTTCATTACTACGTCTCTTTGAGACAATGTGCTGAACAAATGTGCTCAGAGAGCCTCTCATGTTCTGGCAGATGTTTCTGAACAAAAAGTCAAATTTAGCCCGAGCAAAATCCACATCCTGCGTCCATGTGCCATCAAAGAGTCTGAAACCCTCGAACCCTCCACGCTTCAAACTGGGAGACAGCTGAAGAAAAAACTCCAAATGTTTGTCAAAATGTAAAGTGTTGACCCGTCCATTAACAAGAGAGAGTTACCTGAAGCTCACACACACACACACACACACACACACACACACACACACACACACACACACACACACACACACACACACACACACACACACACACACACACACACACACACACACACACACACACACACACACACACACACACAGTCTGCTTACAGCTGCCAGACTACTTTAAGAAAACAGGCATTTTAGTTGTAGTAATTTCCCCCCATAAAATATAAGTATGTATAACTAAATCCTTATCCAAGCACATGTGGAATATAGGAAAATGTACCTTTAAATGCCTGGTTGTATCTAAAAAAGATTGCCGGTGCTTATTCAAGTGTATTTTAGAGAGAGATAAATGTGAGAATAAAGCTTCAATATAGAAGAATATAAATAGAAGAATCGTTTAATGTCATTATACATGTACAATGAGATATATGATAATATGTTAAACATTAGGTTTTTCAAGTAATTAAATGCATTTTAAGGCTATGGGATGCATGCCGAATTAAAGAATAGGTCTTACTGAATCGACATATATCTTATTATTTGTGTTTAAAAGCTGTGTGTTTTTGATAATAACGAAAAGCTTAAAAGTGGTTAATTCTTAATGGTGTTTGGCATCTGGTTTCTGGTCCCTTTGATCTTTTTCCGATCCGTTATGTCAGCTCGTTTCCTGTAAATCACAGCTTTTTTCCCAAACAAAAACCCAAAAAAAATCTACTTTCAAAAACTACTATCAACAGGTAAATAAAACATGTAATAAAAACGATAGGATAATGTTATATAAACTATTAAAAAGTTATTTGAAACTTGAAGAAAACACTCAACAGGAGGCTAACCGTTTCGTTCTCAGAGAGCTAATACTTATTCCATTATCAATTAACTCAACATATAGTCATTTAGATTTTGGGTTAATTACAAAGCACAAAAACACAATTGAATATACTTTTAAGATAATTAAATATCCAGTCTTTAATTCGGCGAACAATATATACACTAAATATGATTAAATATAAACTTTTAGAGTTGTTTCCCTGTATTTCCCACTGTTAACTCACACCTAGACGCTCCTCTGTGGGCGGTATTTCTGCTGTGAACTACATTAAACACACAGGTTTTATTAATATATAAAGAGCTTTTATCTAGATATAATGTTAGCCGAACTAACCAGAGGACTTTTATGAATCAGAAGATATCTTTATAATAAATCAGCGAGGTTAAAATAATAAGAAATAAGCAAAAGAGTGTATAATTATGAGATCTGTGAATGGAGTTTGGTGTGATGTTCGTAAAAAAGCGACTTTAACAGGATGCCAGCTGTCAGTGAAGCAACAAGTGAGTCCAAAACATCAGAGGTCAAACAACACATGCATTTAAAGTTAAATCCCCCTCAGTTTGATGACTTTTCTGCAGTTTCTCAGGCTTTAAAGGTGTTTTAAAGCAGTTAGAGACTCACCCTGGGCTTTGAGCTGAGAGGCGCTCAGCAGCAGCAAACAGAGGATCTGGAAACACATCTTACTGAGATCCTAAAGTGCATCGTGGAGAAAAAGAAACCTCTGCAGCGGGGAAAAGCTCCATGAAGACCCGTTAAATCTCTCCGTTCTCCCCCTTTACTCTCTCTCTCCCCCTTTACTCCCTTTACTCTCTCCTCCCCTGTCTCTACGGCGTTTGCGCATGCGCAGAACGGGACATCCATCACATCCACTCGGTACATTTCAATACATATATTACAATAGTTCATATAAATCAGTCTAATCCACATAATAGGTTATTTAAAAAGAGACTAGTCTACTTTCATTTTTTCAGGGGATTTTACTTCTACATTTATTTATCCATCCATCCATCTTCTCCCGCTTATCCGTGGTCGGGTCGCGGAGGTAGCAGTTCCAGCAGAGAGCCCCAAACTTTCTTTTCCCTGGCCACATCAACATTGATTTATCAGAATCAGAACCAGGTTTATCACCAGTTACACGTATGAGGAATTTGACTTGGTGTCGTGGTGCATACATGAAGGTAAACAAAACGTTAAAAACACAGATAGAAAACTAGGGGGGGGGGGTCAGCAGGGGAGGAGGCCAAAGTGAGGTCTGAGGCCCTGATGGGGACAGTCATGGATCTCCATGGGGCCCAAAGTGAGGTCTGAGGCCCTGATGGGGACAGAGATGGAGCTCCATCATGGGGCCCAAAGTGAGGTCTGAGGCCCTGATGGGGACAGAGATGGAGCTCCATCATGGGGACCAAAGTGAAGTCTGAGGCCCTGATGGGGACAGAGATGGAGCTCCATCATGGGGCCCAAAGTGAGGTCTGAGGCCCTGATGGGGACAGTGATTGATCTCCATGGGGCCCAAAGTGAGGTCTGAGGCCCTGATGGGGACAGTGATTGATCTCCATGGGGCCCAAAGTGAGGTCTGAGGCCCTGATGGGGACAGTGATGGAGCTCCATGGGGCCTCAGTGAGAGACATGTGTTCATACTGCAGGAGATTAAGGGGTTAACATATTTAACATACAGATATCAGCGTGAAACCCCCTCCCCTCATTACTGACTTTAATACAGTTATATTTTATATAACAGGTTTTCTTAATGTTTACATATGCTAATGAGGCGTTGTTGTTGTTGTTGTTACATTTGTTTTTAATGGTGTTATGCGGCACATTTTTTAAATTTCTTTCTGAATTAATTGCCATGATAGGAACAAAACATAAATAAATAATAATAGTGATAATAAATAAATAAAATAATATATTACATTAAAAAATGCCATTTAAATGCCATAAAAAAAAGCATTTTCTGCATGTTTTTACCAGGCTTTTAGTAATAAAGTGAGTTTAAAATGTGTGTATTCATTGCCATGAGTGGAATAAAAATAAAGCCATAACCTAAACAACAACAACAACAACAATATATATACACTCCATAAATCAGAAAATACTGAGAACAGACATTACAAAAAATCATTTTCTGCGTGTTTTTGATAATAAAGTGTCTCTAAATGAGTGTGTGTGAGGCCTGAGTGGTGTGTGTGTGTGTGTGTGTGTGTGTGTGTGTGTGTGTGTGTGTGTGTGTGTGTGTGTATGTGTGTGTGTGTGTGTGTGTGTGTGTGTGTGTGTGTGTGTGTGTCTGTGTGTGTGTGTGTGTGTGTGTGTGTGCATGCATGCGTGGTGTGTGTGTGTGTGTGTGTGTGTGTGTGTGTGTGTATGTGTGTGTGTGTGTGTGTGTGTGTGTGTGTGTGTGTGTGTGTGTGTGTGTGTGTGTGTGTGTGTGTGTGTGTGTGTGTGTGTGTGTAGTTAGAGTTTGAGAGGAGGAGTAAACAATCTTATTTATCCGGCAGCATCTTCCCGTTGTTCCACCACAACATTTTTAGGGTTTGGCGGCAGATTTACATTTCTCTGAGCAGGAATTCCCCCTCTGTCCACACCGTGCCACCAACCAGTCTGTGTGTGTGTGTGTGTGTGTGTGTGTGTGTGTGTGTGTGTGTGTGTGTGTGTGTGTGTGTGTGTGTGTGTGTGTGTGTGTGTGTGTGTGTGTGTGGTGTGTGTGTGGTGTGTCTGTGTGTGTGTCTGTGTGCACAACCCTGAGGCGTCCGTTCATCAGAGAGATCTTTGTCAGGCATCGAGATGAATTCAGAGCTGCTGTTCTCAGTGTACCAGATGTTCAGTGTGTGTGTGTGTGTGTGTGTGTGTGTGTGTGTGTGTGTGTGTGTGTGTGTGTGTGTGTGTGTGTGTGTGTGTGTGTGTGTGTGTGTGTGTGTGTCTGTGTGGAGCTGATATCAGTCTTTTATTAAAGTGTATGGGACGTTCATAAAGGGAAGATGAACATCTTGCCAAGGTTCACCACAACAAGTCATAAATAATTCAGGCTGACAGAAGGTTAGCATGATGCTAATGGATATATTTACTGAATCACAGATGCATTGGGATCCTATATACACTGTGTATATATATATATATATATATATATATATATATATATATATATATATATATATATATATATATATATATATACACACATCACTGTCATAACTCCACCAGTTCATAACTCTTCTTGTTCCACAGTTTCTACGTATTTTCTTTACCTTTTCCCCATTGCATCTGTGTTTGCTGTGTGATATGTTGCTGTAAAGTCAAATAAATGTAAGGAATTATTATTATTATTATTATTATTATTAAACTCACTAGTTCTTCTACTCTCTGCAATGTAACAACTTGTTGCATAAATAAAGGATGTGTTTTAGGCGTGTTGTTGCTGTGGTGCCAACAGCTTGTATTACACAGTTTTTCCATATGAATGAGCCCATTGGAAAAGCTGCTCACTGAGGCTCGGTGCAGTGTTTGGTGTTCCTCGTTCATCTGTGAGGTCTCAGGCTCGCTGGAGCTCTGATTTGGATCAAAGTATTCTCACTTGACGCTCATTTGAAGACAGTTTTGCACCAAAGATGTGTTGATATCTAAGTGTCAAAAAGTTGTTTTAAATGTGTGTTTTGTAAAGCCTACTTTAGAACTTCTTACCGTGTTTCTGTTTGCAACATTTACACCTAAGCAGGAAGGTGTGTGTTCCTCAGCTGAAAACACACATCCTGACTGTCACATGGGCACAAACCAAAGTGTGTGTGTGTGTGTGAAGCTCTGCATGGCCTCTCACCACCTGTCAACATGTGGCAACACACACACACACACACACACACACACACACACACACACACACACACACACACACACACACACACACACACACACACGGCATCCTGAGTGATGGATGGGAGTAGGAACATATGGTTTGCTATTGTTCACTAAATCCTGAAGCTCTGAATGAAGGGAATAACACCAGCCACCTGTGACTGTGTGTGTGTGTGTGTGTGTGTGTGTGTGTGTGTGTGTGTGTGTGTGTGTGTGTGTGTGTATGTGTGTGTGTGTGTGTGTGTGTGTGTGTGTGTATGTGTGTGTGTGTGTGTGTGTGTGTGTGTGTATGTGTGTGTGTGTGTGTGTGTGTGTGTGTGTGTGTGTGTGTGTGTGTGTGTGTGTGTGTGTGTGTGTGTGTGTGTGTGTGTGTGTGTGTGTGTGTGTGTGTGTGTGTGTGTGTGTGTGTGTGTGTGTGTGTGTGTTTGTGTGAGGAATAGCAAATGGGCCCAAAAAAGAACAACAACTGGAGTGAAAGCTGAAACTGAATGTTTTGTAATCTCTATTGTTTACATCTGGAAAGAGTCTCTTATATCTCTTAGCGTTGTGTGTATGATCTAATGTTGTTTTTAATCACGCCATCTTCCCTGATATTGCTAATGTCTCACATTATCTTCATCGCTGCGAGGCTTTCTCACAACAATCGTCCCACGACCTTCGATCTGAAGCTCAGGTTCTCATAACCCGGGCTTTAGCATTAGAAGCAGCTCCTATGGATACAGAAACATACACTACTCCATCCTGTAAGAAGCTAGCAGAGGAAGGTGTTTAATACCTGATTTTCTTGGAGGTCTCCTGGAAGATCAACGGGTGCAAACCCAACGTGCCAAATCTCTTCCATTTGGAGAAACACTCTGCAGCTTCAGAAAGGATGCAGATATAGAAACCCAGATGTTCCTGTTCACTCTCAGAAACATCTTCACAACAACACCAGTACTCTGTGAGGTCACCCAGGACTCATGTAAATACCATGTGATATTAAACATTGGGAATAAAATGTTTTTGGGGTTAAAAAGCCTTCAAAAAGTCATATTTCTGATTCCCAGCTTTGTTATTAAGCCGGTCGAAAACATCTTATGTTCTGTGTGTTCGACTGAAATACCACGGCCTCACGAACACAACTGAAACCACATTTCACTTTAAGTGAGAACAGAGACACAGCGGCGAACACACACACACACACACACACACACACACACACACACACACACACACACACACACACACACACACACACACACACACACACACACACCCACACACACACACACACACACCCACACACACACACACACACACACACACACACACACACACACACACACACACACACACACACACACCCACACACACACACCCACACACACACACACACAGGGCCCGAGTGCATTTCAGCTATTGGGACGTCCTTCAAAATGGCGTGTCTTGATCGATTTCCGGGTCAAGTCCCAGAGGAGGGGAAGAGAGGAGTCGAGGAGGGGTATAGAGCTCCTGCGGTCACGTGACTTTTGGTTATCAGCCACCATTTTGGCAGTAAACATGACGACCGGCGCCAGCGTTTTCCTACCGTGCGAGTATACATCTCATTTTAATTCAAGTGAAATTCGGCTTTATAGTACAAAATTAGAAAGATTAAATATAAGCGACCCATAGAATGCACCCGGTGTGCTTTTCAAGAGCATAACCTCCTGCTCTGAAGACGATGTACCCGACTTGCGCTACGCGGACATCCACAGCTATCTTGTAAGCTTTCCATCAGTGTACTCAGGAGACTCCCTCAGAGCTTACAAAAGCTTGGAGGCTTACAAATGGTGTCAGTCCGGCTTCGTAAACAACATTCAACTGTGGAGTCTTACATCCAAAAACTTCGGCATCATCACTGCAAGGGTAAGTATTAAATTATTCCAGTTTGATAGGCAGTGTCACGTTAGCATTGTTTGTTTATTAGCTTGTCTAGCTACGGCAGTGTCACGTTAGCATGTTTGTTTATTAGCTTGGATAGCTACTGCAGTGCGTCTGAAACTAGTTTGTATTTATTTCAACACGGGTTTGTTTACCACTAGCTTGCTACAAGCTAACTGGCTAGGCTGCACCAGAGCCACACTTGTTGAGTTAAAAAGGGACATCACAGAGTCCGTTAGCTATAATAACTGGGTGCTAGATTCTACTTCGGTAAAAATTCAACTGACCAGAAACTTTTTGTAGCATTGTACTGTATTCCTTCACCCACCTGATATGAAGTGATCACTGCATAAGCGAAAGCAAACGGCCGGGGGGTCCCATCTTTCAGTCTTGTTCAGACGGCTCCTGGCTCTTTTAATCGCTGCGATCCACTTTTCCCTCCTCTCCGCGTCTTTTGGAATGCGATAATAAGATACACCTTTCTTCTTCCCACGCCTATTTGTGCAACCTGGTGCACAGCAGTTATCCACCATCCTCGACAGTCTGCCAGTGCCTGCCAATGAATTTACTGACACGATTACTGCCAAAATGGCTGCCCCCTTCGTTTCTCATCACGTGACCAGCATATGTGACATCATCCGCAGGAGCTCTATTGGGAGGAGGCTACTGTCACTGATCGGCGCTGAGCGAATTTGTCGGACTTTTTGCGGACAGAAACGTGTGGCCGAATTTGGATGTGAAGTTGGGGATTCTTGGGACATTTGTCTACCTCGTTTGCCTAATCAGGTAAGTGAGTGTTTTACCTAACAAGGAATGTTAACAGGGGGGCGTTGTTGTTCCGCTGTTAAGCGGTTAGTAACGTCTGTTTATTAGGGGACTCTGACATTTTGTGTTACAGGTCTTGTTGTTTGGTTGAGGGTTAAAAACACCTCAAACTTCGTGACTTTTCCTAAAACGGGTATATTAATCATTGAGTGAATTTTGGGGCATGGGGAATTAAGAGAGAGAAAAAATATATAGAGGCGAAGTCACGCCCATCTACTTCCGGTCCATGGGACCTTATTTCGGAAAAATAATGTATTGAAGTCAATGGAGAGAGAAAGATTATCTTTCGATCCCGTTTGAATTGTGCCACAAATTACACATATGATGTTTGTTAATTTAAAAGATAATTTTGCCAGTCAAAAAAATAAAAATGTGTCGTAAAACTGTGAACACATTTGTTTGTGTGAAACGCTGAATGAACTACATCTCTGGTCTCGCAGAACAACACACGTCACCAAGATGGCCGTCACTACTGTCTTGTCAACAAAACGATTGTCTGCCCTCACTCTCACCACAATGAAACACGTCCAGAAGAATGCCATGCAAAGCTGCATGCCTTCCTTCCTTTGATTCTCTCTGAACTGCCTGGTCTTTTTAATGTTTAATGTCAACCATTTGTGCAGATAGCATGAAGTAGAAAAGATCGCCGATGCTAGCGTTAGCGTTAGCATTTCTCCCCCGGGCTTAAATGGTTTATTATAGAATGATCACACCGGTGACAGTACTCTTCAAAGGGTTCACGAAATATGACTACTACTCTTACTGTTTAACATTTTGGGTTAATTGATGTTACTTCATATTAAGGCTGATAAAAATGACAAGGCTGTAATGCTAACTAACATGCTAGCTACTAGCTAGGTAGCTAACTTGATCCAGCCACTCCTGGTCCTTTCATCAGACGGGAAGCGAAAGAACGAGCAAGACCCATTGCTGGTATGATAACAACCTGGTACTAAGCACACAGGCATCTTGTTAAAGTTATCTTATCTTAGCCGGCGCCATATAGATAGATTATATCTATCTATATGGCGCTGATCTTAGCTATCTCTTAGTGGAGGAAAACAATTGTGACATCACTTACGCGACTCTGAGATTTGTAGTAGGGATGTCCCGATCACCTTTTTTTGCTCCAGATCCGATTCCGATCATTTGATTTTGACAATTTGCCGATACCGATATTTCCCGATCCGATCTTTATGAAATGCATTAAGAGAAAAAAAAAGAAAAAAAGCATTCAAGTTGTCCCTTAAGGTTATTTTTTTATTTAAATTGGATATTCTATCCAACATGGATATAGCTTCTTTTTTTCACAGCAGCATTGGATCAGTTCAGTTGTGCAGCATTGGATCAATATCAAAATAAAGCTTTCAGTACTCGTTAGCTTACTGCTACAATTAGACACTGCGCCCACTCTGTTTCCAGATTTGAGAGAAATAAGCAGGTCTATGAAAACAAGCCCCAAAGAAGCAACACATACATGATGTTCTGTAATTTGAAACCAAAACTAAGGCCTCAGGATGACTTTAGGACTTGAACATGGTCATTTTTGTTTTTTAATATTGAATACAACATTTAAAAAAAAGTATTAATAAAAAAAAAAAAATCCTGATCCCCAATTTTTTTCTCCCGAACTTCTGAAAATCACGTGATCGGCTCCGATCCCCGATCACGTGATCGGATCGGGACATCGCAGCTCCGTGATCACCTGAAGCTCAGCCGCTGTAACGGACAGGTGAGCGGAGCAAAACACGCGTTTCAAGTTAGACCAAACTCACGTAGCTATTTGATCTCCTCAGGACAAACAAAGAGTTTGTTTAGTGTCTCTGGGTTATTCCAGGGCTTCGGTTGAAACAGGATTTCTCCTGAGGTTTGGATCATGCCAGTTTTATATTTAAATGTGTCTGTGAGGGCATCTCTTTGAGAATATGGGCGCAGAGGTTCACTTTAATTACTGAGGGTTCCAGGGGAGCTAAAATAAAATGAAGATGCCCACAAAGCAGCCAGACTGCAGCAGACCGAGCGGCACAAATCAAAAGTTTATATGAATACTGTTTTTAAAAAGGCTGATGTGTGATGAGGGAAACTCTGCAGCTCTCAGACGCTGAGCCTCTTTCAGCTCAGAGTCTGGTTCAAAGACTACACCTTTCCTCTTTATTTGAATTAAATCACTCTCATTAACAACATGTTTTTGAACGCACTCTGACAACTCACCTGCACACACACACACACACACACACACACACACACACACACACACACACACACACACACACACACACACACACACACACACACACACACACACACACACACACACACACACACACACACACACACACACACACACACACACATTAAACATTTCATATTAATAACGTAAATTACATGTTTTCATCCACTATTTGTACATCGAACATGTTTTGCAGTGGGATGTGTGCAGCTATTTATGCAGCAGTGGTTATAGCAGCCACACACACACACACACACACACACACACACACACACACACACACACACACACACACACACACACACACACACACACACACACACACACACACACACACACACACACACACACACAAACAGTAATTGTCGTCTTTAAGGGTCTTTTTATAGAAGTTTTTCAAACACACTGCAGCCACATGTATTATTTGTTACTCTGAATACGTTTAACAGACACACATTTCAGTTTCCAGGAAACATACAGTATGACTATGAGCTGAAGCACACACAAAACTACTGCGTTATATATATATATAAATATATATATATATATATAATGTCAGTCGATTAAATAATTAATCGCGATTAATCGCATGATGTCCATAGTTAATAGCAAATTAAATCGCACATTGTTTGTTCTAAATGTACCTTAGACTCGAATATTTTTCAATTTTTCAAGTTTTGAATACTCTTATCAACATATGAGTGGACAAATATGCTTTATGCAAACGTTTGTTTATTATCATTTGAACAATGACCTATATTCTCCTGAATATTAAACACAACAACCTCTCTCTCTCTCTCTCTCTCTCTCTCTCTCTCTCTCTCTCTCTCTCTCTCTCTCTCTCTCTCTAAACACTTGATTTCTCCTATTTCTTCAAAGTATATTCGAGGCACATTCCTTGTATGTGTAAACTTAATTGTGATACTGATTCGGAACAGGTGGAGGACCATAAGACCAACGAGAGCTTTGGGACGGCCAAGATGCTGCTCACAGACGAGGAGTATGTCTTCTTTAGCACGACCTTCAGCCCGATCAGGAACCTGACCAAGCACCTCCAGATCGCCTGGTCGGAGATGCAGTTGAGCGGGACAGCTAGCTTCAGGAGCTTGAGGAGCGCCTCTTTAAGTGGAATGACACTAATGTGATCTGCTCACTTTTACCTCACCTAAACTTTGCATTCTGCTCTCGTGTCTTTTCTGCCTGTGTCTGCTTCAGGCCAGAGACAGACATGAGGAGGACTCCCAGGAGCGGCAGAGCATGGCACGTTTAATGTGCCATGACACGGCTACCGTGGACAAATACTACGCCATGGACCTCAACATGGAGCAGGCACGGAAAGGTCGTCTCCTCTTTGAACAGGCACAGGAGGAGACCAGGACCAGGTCAAGGACTCGGAGGACTCGGCCTCAGTCTGAGGTCATTTAAAGAGTCATGTATAATTACTCATGTGTAGTCCAGTGTATAGATTCTCTTTTACGATCCAACAGGAGGGAGACGAGGGGGGAGAGAAGGGAGATGAAGAGGAGGAAGAGGAGGATGAGAGTGGGACCAAGAGGAAGAAGGTGACCAGGAGCAGGGCTGTATTGACCAAGGTAGTCAAAATGTCACAATTCAAAAAAATATAGTAAAATATAGCATTAAAGATTTAGATTTTCTTTGAGATCAAAAACTGTTAAAATAGCTCAATATGAAAATGTATGAATCCCAACGTGACAAGTTCATTACAAACTGCTTTATGTTTTGTGCCAACAGAGAAGGTGCAGGGTGCGGTCAGCCCCCACAAACTCTCCAACCGCTGCAGAGTCAGGCAGGGGATACCAAGAATCAACAATCAACAAAGAAAACATTTGATTGAATGTTCTCCGTTTGTATATATATGTTTATATGTTCCAAATGTTTTTTGTTTAAATAAATGTTTTAAATTCTTCGAAGTATTATTCTGGTCATTTCTTTATAGTTCTGCTAAGTCATGAGTCAAGAGGTCTTCCATCGTCCAAAAGCTCCCTTCCTGACCCGGCACAGTTTCAGCAGGCACATGTTTGTCAAAGGCTGCAACACAATAACACAATAACACAATAACACAATAACACAATAACACAATAACACAATAATAAAATAATGTAATTTGATTGTAACCACAATGTCATGTTTTTTCTGTGCAGCAAATTCCTGGGTAGCTGTCTTGTTCAAAGTCTGCACCATCTGAAGGGGATAGTTTGGATGTTTTTAATTTAAAAAAAAACTGGTATTACACAATTTTGGGGACTGATTGGAAAGTGGGGCGCAGTGTGTTGGAGGGGCCTGTGGTGGAGTGACACACAGTCAGTGTGAACACAGGGCCAGTCTGCACCTTTATCGTGACGAAGGACACAATGTTTTAGAAGAGTCTCTTGATTGGAGCTTGCAAATCTGCAAAGTCTGCACTGCGTGTGATCCAGCCCTGAAACACAAGAGAAACATAGAGGACATTCAGTTCAGCTAGCACGCGCAGAGATATCATTTTTGAAACTTTCAATTCGTTAGTTTTCATCCTTTCATTATATACTTAGTAGGACTTTACAAAAAAACGATTTAAAACTCAGTTGTTTTGTTTGTTTGTTTAGTCAGTTTGTTGAACATGTCAGAAACAGTTAATTAGGTTCATTTTTTAATTGATTCAGTTTATCATCGTAACAGATCAAAACGTTCGGATTCATTTTACAATAAATCCATAAAAGGTATTCTTCTACGAACAAAAACAAAACAATTAATACATTTAAACAAACCACTAATAGTATATTCACTACGTTATTGAAAATGAACATTCACTTTAAATAATAACACCGGTATAATAAACGGAGCCCTCTCTCTCCCCCTCTCTCTCTCTCTGTCTCTCTCTCTCTGTCTCTCTCTCTCTCTCTCTCTGTCTCTGTCTCTGTCTCTCTCGCTCTCTCTCTCTGGCCCTTCCTACATCCAGGACATGGTTAAACCATACACCCCAGCACGTGCACTCCGCTCTGCATCAGCCAAACAGCTCGCTGCACCCGCACTGCGAGGGGGACCCAAGTTCCCATCAGCAGAAACACGTGGGTTTGCTATCCTGGCTCCAAAATGGTGGAATGAGCTCCCCATTGAAATCAGGACAGCAGAAAGCTTACACATCTTCTTCAGACTGAAAACTCATCTCTTTGGACTCCACTTCCAGAGATAGAATTACTAACAAAGCACTTATATACTAATAAAGGACTGGCTTATCTAAAGCCAGTTGAGTAGCACTTGAAATGTTTGGCTCTATGAAACCTGATGTACTTATATGATTCTGTTTTCTTCAAGGTTGTATTTTGTTGGTCGAACGCACTTATTGTAAGTCGCTTTGGATAAAAGCCTCAGCTAAATGTAATGTAATGAAATGTAATGTAAGTTGCCCCATCTTGGTGAATTGAACCACATAAAGGATGCAGGAGGAAGGTGTTGAATTATGTGAGTTTGTGCCATCATGTTTCCTGGAACAGACTGAGGTCTAAAAGGTCAGAAAACGTGCAGAAATGAAATGAAAAGTGTAAAAATAAGAGTTTCTGCGCCCTCTGGTGGATAGACACTGCACTGCAGGACACTGTGTTTTGTAACTACAGTATGATATGAATTTAATGGTGTTTCAATAGAAAAGACGTTGCAAAACATATGTATATTCACTTGTATGGAGAAAGGAGAGTCTAGATGTTCCCACATGTGGAATAAGATCTGTTTTACTCACGGTTGACGACCTGTTGGCCTCCGGTGGTGTAGATAATGTCAACGCCGTATAGATAGGGCTCTGGATAATGTGTTAAAAATAATACACTTTTGACACATGAATCAAAGAAAACAGGCCTTTTCAACAGTCAAAACCAATCAAACAAAAGAGGGAAAAGTCAAATAAAATGGTAATGAACTTAAATGGTGTTTATTTCTTTCGATTTATAGGTGTTTGTAACTTTAAAATACATGTAACGGTAATTTAACGGTTAAAAACGGTGCCTCTAGGCTCCGTACAGTCGTCACAATCACAAATACTGGCTCTAACTCTCTATACTGTCTGTAAGGCTTTCCAGAAACTTGAGCAGAGCCTACCATGTTTTATTGTTAAAATAAAACAGAATTATAGAGAAAGATTCGTGTGTTTTTGAGGGCTTTCTTATGTTTTCCTGCCAATGTACTGGTTCCAGGCCACTAGGTGGCGGTAATGCACTTACTGGTCGGTTGCCATAGAAGAAGAAGCGATGCTGATGATGACGTATGAGGCTTACGCAAGGAGTACGTAACGCACGTTGTGCAACACTCGTCCTGCACGTTGACATTGTGACAGTCCTCTCTGCACTCTCTCAGGTAAACCGCTTATTACTCTGTCTTTATTAACATTATAACTCTTAATTATAGATAATAACATTCAAGTGAAGCTAGTGCAGACTTCCTGTTGAGTTGTGTTGTGTTCAAAGTACGTTAGAGGAGAGAAACAAGCTAATGTTAGCTTAGCTGCTAGGAGACCTGCTAACCTTTATTACTGTTTCTAACCTTACTTCCATTCGTTTTGATGCTAACACTCAGTCAGGTGTTAACGGGTTTATTGGTCATGTACACAGCTACAGCGTAGAAGAGCAGGTTCCTCAGACAAGGCAATATAAGTATATATAAGACATAAAACAAATACACCTAAAAACTACAATAAAAACACCTAAAAACGACTTGAAAACACCTAAAAACTACAATAAAAACACCTAAAAACTACAATAAAAACACCTAAAAACGACTTGAAAACACCTGCAAACAACAACACAAACAGCTGTGGTGGCATCATTAGCTCTGATGCTAACCCACCCTGAGGTTAACCCAGGATATGTTCCAGTTAGAGGATCACATGTCAGCGTATTGTTAATATGTAATGCGTGATCCGTCATGTGTTATAACTAACAGTGTCTTCATCTGGATTGATCTGTAATGCTCTGATGCTCTCAAAGCTCTGCTGTGTTAGAACACCACGGAGCTGCTGCTGTCATTGATCTGCCCTTCAAACCCTGTGCTCAGAAAACATGACAGCTATTACAGTTACTGTGCTGTCTGTCTGCTGAGGGACTAACAGAGAAGATAAAGGAGAGGAGAAGAGAAGGAGAGAAGGAGAGCAGGAGAGGAGGAGAGGAGGAGGAGAGGAGGAGGAGAGGAGAGAAGGAGAGCAGGAGAGGAGGAGGAGAGGAGGAGGAGAGGAGAGAAGGAGAGGAGGAGAGGAGGAGAAGAGAAGGAGAGAAGGAGAGGAGGAGGAGAGGAGGAGTGGAGGAGTGGAGGAGAGGAGGAGGAGAGGAGGAGAGAAGGAGTGGAGGAGAGAAGGAGTGGAGGAGTGAAGGAGTGAAGGGGAGAAGGAGAGAAGGAGAGAAGGAGTGAAGGAGTGGAGGAGAGAAGGAGAGGAGGAGGAGGAGGAGAGGAGGAGTGGAGGAATGGAGGAATGGAGGAGTGGAGGAGAGGACGCATCAGTAGACCCTCCTGGAGGTGTGTGTGTGTGTGTGTGTGTGTGTGTGTGTGTGTGTGTGTGTGTGTGTGTGTGTGTGTGTGTGTGTGTGTGTGTGTGTGTGTGTGTGTGTGTGTGTGTGTGTGTGTGTGTGTGTGTGTGTGTGTGTGTGTGTGTGTGTGTGTGTGTGTGTGTGTGTGTGTGTGTGTGTGTGTGTGTGTGTGTGTGTGTGTGTGTGTGTGTGTGTGTGTGTGTGTGTGTGTGTGTGTGTGTGTGTGTGTGTGTGTGTGTGTGATGCTCTCCTGGTATAACTCCCTCCCTCCCTAAACACAGCCTCTGTGAAGAGTCTCTGAGTGCTAACCCTGTGTTGCTCTCTGATTGACAGCAGGATGGGAGCCTCTCTCTCTTCAGGCTCTGCTCCCACGGTCTGGGCGGAGGCCATGGCTTCTGCCGCCCCCCCGCCTGGATGCCCCATGCACCAGGAAGCCCCTCCTAAAGGTGAATTACACACTGCCATATCAGGTTCAATCAACAACTTTATTAATCCTGCAAGGGGCAGTTGGTGAGGAGCAGCTTGTGAACCCAGGAAGGCAGCTCACCTGGATGTGGAGCACCTCCACCGTCCATACTTTATAGAATCACAAGAAATAAGTAATAATGAAGAATTGAAAAGTCTGAGAGCAGAGGGGATGAATGATTTTGAAAAGTGATTTGTCTTAAGAGCAGATAGATAATATCTACACCTGGATGTTAACAGGTTAAATGAGTCGTAGTAGAACATGACCTACATAACAACGCTAACAATAAAAACACGCTCAGTGTCTAGAAACCAGTAACTCAATCTGTCTGATACTTTCGTTCATCCTCTGTGTGTTGATTTGGAAACTAGTAACTGCTATGAAATGATGCTTTGTTTGACCTAACCCTGTACAACGGTGTTAACACTTAGCCTCTGTCCCTCAGTGCCCCCCCCCGCAGAGTGCCCCATGCACCAGGCCCCTCCTGCTGAAGGTAAGCTGAGTTTCTGAGAATAAACACAACGAATGGATTTCATCTGAAGGAACACTCTCCCTCCTGCAACGCCTCCATGCATATTCAATTATATCTGACTTCAATCTGAGGAAGTTTGTGAGAAATGGAAAGCGTGTCTTAGCCCCTTCTTTTGTCTGTTTGAATCTTTTATTTAATGATCTCTACTGTCAATGCTTTATATTGAAAAGGTTCTTGTGGTTATTGATGTTGCTTTGTCTAGAAAAAGTAAAAAGACAGTAAAGCGATTGAACTACGTGTGAGCATGTACCCTGAAGTTGAAATGTGATCTCTCTGCAGGGCCTCTCAGTCTGAAGGGGTTTCTAATTCAAACCCTTCTCCCTCTCTGCAGCGTCCCCCCCTCCAGAGTGTCCGATGCATAAAGCAGACCCAGGACCAGCTCACCAGGAGAGAGCCTATGAGTTTGTGGCGTGTCCCATGAAGGGATCGGAGGAGAAGAGCGACATCGACCCCTCCAACATGGTACCTGAGAGCAAGAGGATTACATCAGGGTCTCTCCCCCTCTGTAGCCCCATATTCAATTCAAAGTGTCTCCCCTGCAGATGCCCCCCCCGAACCAGACCCCCGCCCCGGACCAGCCCTTCGACCTGGACCGGATCAGAGAGGAGTCGACCATCCCTCGCCACGAGTCTGGGAACAAGTGGGTGTACCCGTCAGAGCAGATGTTCTGGAACGCCATGCTGCGCAAAGGGTGCGTTCAATCATCCAGACCACCTTCAGACCTCTAGCAATACCCTCATCTCTAGTTTGACCTGGCAGCATGCCTGAAACATGACTGCTTGAATGCTACTCCTGTAATACACAACTTCCTCCTGTAATACCCACTGTGTCCTGCAGGTGGCGCTGGCGTGAAGACGACCTCGGAGCTCAGGATATGACGAACATCATCAAGATCCACAACACCAACAACGAGCAGGCCTGGCAGGAGATCCTCAAGTGGGAGGCCATGCACGCTGGGTGAGGACACTGAGCAACATACACCTGTACTCTATCTGTGAAGTACTGAAGAGTACACGATACATCTGTACTCTGAAGCACCTGGGGAGTACTGCAGAGTACACGATACACCTGTACTCTGAAGCACCTGGGGAGTACTGCAGAGAACATACACCTGTACTCTATCTGTGAAGTACTGAAGAGTACACGATACACCTGTACTCTGAAGCATCTGGGGAGTACTGCAGAGTACACGATACACCTGTACTCTGAAGCACCTGGGGAGTACTGCAGAGTACACGATACACCTGTACTCTATCTGTGAAGTACTGCAGAGTACACGATACACCTGTACTCTGAAGTATCTGGGGAGTACTGCAGAGAACATACACCTGTACTCTATCTGTGAAGTATCCGAAGTACTTCAGAGTATCTAACGCTCTTGTGTTCCTCAGGGAGTGTCCGTGCGGTCCCACTCTGAAGAGATTTGGAGGGAAAGCCAAAGACTTTTCCCCCAGAGCTCGAATGCGCAGCTGGATGGGGTGAGAAGCTTTTATTCATCGACTTTAAGTGAGAAATACAGCTTTCATTGATCAGACACGAGTTTCAGATCCTGTGCTACGAGTCACACATATTACAACCTGTTTCTCTACTCGGATGTAGCTTCCACTCATTTAAGGCGCATTTCCACTGCAGGGCCTCGCTCGGCTTAGTACGGTATGGTTAGGCCTCGTTAGGCCTGGCTCACTTTATGCTGCGTTTCCATTACAGTTTAGGAACTGGGGCAGTAACTATAGTAACGCAGTGTAGGCGGAGCCGTGACGTCATCTTCAATGAGAAACACAAAACCAACATCAGCCGTTAGCTGTTAGCCCTCAGAGCTCACAGCTCCTCATATCTGCTCAGAAACTAGACAGAAGTTAAACAAGTCCAAACCACAGACTGTCTGTGTCATGGAGAACACAGTCGCTGCTTTGTTTATGTCTGTAGGTGTTGTTGTGAGTGTGGACGGTCGTTAGCTTAGCCGATCTCCATTCAGACAACACATTTTAAAGGTGTTTCTCCTGCCGTCTGTCTGCAGACTGGTCAAAGCATTAATTCATGGTTCTTACTAAGCGGTATCAGTATGTTGTGACTTCGGCATCATTTAGAAACGTGTATTACAATTAAATCACGATCAAATATATTCATCTTGTTGTAGTTGCCAGCGATTCTGGAGAGCCAGCAAACTGTGAAAAAGTACCCGCGAGCCAGAACTACCTCAAGTGGACACGCAACCAAAAACGGGCCGGGCACAGCACACTTAAACCGCGCTCCGCACTGTAGGGGAAATGCGCCATTAGTAACACAAAAGAGGGCTGACTGTCGTTATGGAGGAATCTGACTAAGATACACGTCCACCAGTTTCTCCAGTTTGTATCCCAAACATGTCCTCTTTAATACTCCCGTTATTAACTTCCTCCTCTTCCTCCTCTTCCTCCTCCTCATCAGATACGAGCTCCCGTTCGACCGTCACGATTGGATCATTGATCGCTGTGGGCGGGAGGTTCGTTACATTATTGATTACTACGACGGAGAGATCAACAGGGAGAATTATCGCTTCTCCACTCTGGACGTCCGCCCAGCCGTCGACTCTTTAGGAGCCGTGTGGGACCGCATGAAGGTCACCTGGTGGCGCTGGTCCTCCTAAAGAGACACCTGGAGGACACACCTGACGTCCTGAAGGAGACACCTGGACACCTGGAGGAGACCTCAGGAAATATTACGTCTCCTTTATGACATCTAAAGAAGACATCTGGAAGTCCTGAAGGAGACGTCCTGTGTCCTAAAGGTGACACCTGGACACATGGACGTCTTAAGGAGACGTTATGTGTCCTGAAGGAGACGTCCAGGTGTCCTTAAGGAGACTTCATGTGTCCTAAAGGAGTCAGGAACAGGAAATGGCCTAAGACAGTTTTGTCTCAGCATCATATCTTCTCTGAGAGTGTTTTGGGTTTTGTTGAATATTCTGTTCATCATGTCTTTCTTAGCTGATGTTCCTTAGACTGTTGTAGCTTCATCTCATCCGGCAGCTGTGAATCCATCAAGAGATCCAAACTAGAGACGTCTGTGAATCCATCAAGAGATCCAAACTAGAGACGTCTTTGAATCCATCAAGAGATCCAAACTAGAGACGTCTTTGAATCCATCAAGAGATCCAAACTAGAGACGTCTGTGAATCCATCAAGAGATCCAAACTAGAGACGTCTTTGAATCCATCAAGAGATCCAAACTAGAGACGTCTTTGAATCATCATCAGTCCAGCTCTAGAGAGGGTCAGACCCAGAACCTCTTACGGTTCATGGTAATAACTCTGATCATGTGCAAAGGATCCAGAGTGACCTGAGGTCAGTGTGCTGGCTTCAGGAGGGCGTGTGCACGGTTTATAGGCAGAAAGGAAATGTAATATTCATAATGATGTTATATAATAACCTGAGACTAAGGGTTTGAGCTGAAGGCCTTCACACACGGGATGCTCTCACGCTGTGGAGAGCAGAGAGAGGTCGAGTCCTCTCCACTCGCTCAGACCTGGACTTCCCCTCTCATGCCTCTAAACCCTGCACACGCTCACATCATGCCGGTCAGTGTGGTTTCCCTGAAGGATGCATACTGTGAAGTTATATTTGTGTACAGGACCAGGATGATAGGATATAGGGTTAACTCTGTAACCGAGTTAGAATCAGCACCTTTCATAAACTAGTAGCTCCGGAGTCAAGAGCCTTTGTTTGGATCTGCGCCATCAGCATTTAGTCTTTCTTTTGTATTTATTATCTGATGAACGAGTGTTTCCCTGTGAGCAGACTCCTTTCTTCTTGTATGTTAAACATTTTACTGGCTCTCAACTGAATTTAAATAAAGCTGCTCGTTTTCTGCTTCTGAGTAAACTTGATGTGTTAATGTGTGATCCTGCAGCTGAACACTAGAGGGAGCTGTCTCCCTATAATCTCCACCCCAACTGCAGGGAGACAGAACCACACAAGAACATTTAGAGTGAGGCCCCTCTCCGTGTGAGGCCCCTCTCCGTGAGAGGCCCCTCTCCGTGTGAGGCCCCTCTCCGTGAGAGGCCCCTCTCCGTGTGAGGCCCCTCTCACGCCTGCAGGAACACAGCCAGTGCACATCGATTCTCTTTTGAAAATGATCCTTAAAGCCAGTTCCACCATCAGCAGTTCTTCAGGTGTACTTTGCTGCTGTGGTGCAAAAAAAGCCCACGTGCTTCTATCTCCCAATGCATGTCAATGTTCTGTAAACCCCTTCTGAATACAGCATTTCACATCTACCAGAAAGACTTCCAGCTCCTTTCAGCTCCTCTACATAAAGTAACGTATATACGTCTGTTGTGTTTCCAGCTCTTAAAGACTCTGCTGTTACCTGGCAACTGGAAACAGCAGCTCCCGTGAAGCTGCAGAGCGTCTTCACCTGAACTCTAGCTGAGAGAAAGTAAATGAGCGGTGATCGTTATGTCGGCTGCTCTCATCCATGCAGGCGTGTTTCCTGACGGAGACACGTTGCTGAAGGACTGATGATTCTGACTCATTATTAACTTGAAGGTTTCTCTTTCTCTACATCTGGAAAGGGCCTCTTTAACCCTCATGTTTCCACTGGGCTTCCAGTCGAGCAGCTTTAGGGTGGATTATTATTATGATAAGTTGACAAAGTGTTTTATCAAAAAGCAGATTCTCTTTTCAGTATTCATCCTTTATAACGTGGACACACTGCAGCGATTCTCACGGAGGAACACTGCGAGACTCCAGGAACATCAGCAGGACCAGAGATGGTCCAGTTCATTTGATGCACCTTTAAGGTGAGGTTTTGTGTGCACAGAGACACGTGCACAGTGCAGGAAGCGTGTGCACGTGTCTCTGCAAGCATCGCTAATTCAGCTTCATTGTGAGTGTGCAAAGAAAGCTGAATAAAACCACTTTATTTCACACACTTCAATCTGAAATGCAGAATAACTGAGAGAGAGAGAGAGAGAGAGAGCGCGCGCAGTGTTATGGAGATCAGCTCGGAGAGATATGATAAATATCAGACTCAGAGCCGGGGGCTGTTTGGACATCTGCTGTGAAGCTATGTGGCACATGGGAAATCAACATGCACACATATCAGGACACACACACACACACACACACACACACACACACACACACACACACACACACACACACACACACACACACACACACACACACACACATTATTTAAAGGAGACGTCCACTCAGAGAGAGATGCCACGTTTCCTCCACAGATGGCCGAACCAATGAGACGTCACGCTGAGAGTCATGTGTCCTAAATGTCAGCCGCCGGACCCCATCAGGATGAAAGACATGTTTACCTCCAACACACACACGCACACGCACACGCACAAGCACACGCTTGCATTGCAGCAGCTACATGTTGCTCCATGCACCTTCTGAGGCTAAAGGGGTGTGTGTGTGTGTGTGTGTGTGTGTGTGTGTGTGTGTGTGTGTGTGTGTGTGTGTGTGTGTGTGTGTGTGTGTGTGTGTGTGTGTGTGTGTGTGTGTGTGTGTGTGTGTGTGTGTGTGTGTGTGTGTGTGTCTTTTTCTTACTCAATATCAAGCCACATGAATTGTTTTTACTTCTTTATTTTAATTGAATAATGTAGGACTTTTGTTGCCGTCAGTTATGGGGAGAGTAGGGGCTCAGAAAACTGAAATCTGTATTGTTTCATCGTTTTTTCCTTCTAATTTTGTATTCTTTTCTAAACCACACTGTTATTTACTCAACAACAACACATCATTATCCTTGTGTTTATTTATTTGTTTGATTAATAAACACAAGTTGGAGTCCGTCAGGACCGAGGGTCGGAGCAGCTCATAGTAGTTGCTTTAGAGAATTTTATACCCGGAAGTAAGTATTCTCTCCGCTTCGCTTGACAAACCCCGTGATAGTCCTCAAGCTCTGTGATTGGATGTTTGAGTGTGCGCCGAGGGTTACGCCGAGCGTCGAACAACACTTTGAAATGGGATGGAACCACGGCAGACTGTCCAAAACTGGATTTGAACGGGTCCACATTTCAAGTGCTACTCAAGTGGCTTTAGATAAGCCAGTCCTTTATTAGTATAGAAGTGCTTTGTTAGTAATTATATCACTCGAAGTGGAGTCGAAAGAGATAAGATATACTTTATTGATCCCAAGTTGGAAACATTTGCGTTACATCAGCATGTGTAACAGTTGTAAATATGCAGTGGTGTTTATTTGTAAATCATTTAGTATAATCACACAAATTCTGTGTTTTATATTTAATAATTCAGTGTTTTTTATTTATTGAATGTTCAATACCTGAAAATGTCGGAGATGAAAAACCTGGGTTGCAGGTTCCTCAACAAGACATCTATCAATATGTGTGAATACCTCCACCATTAAACTGTCATATTCTGCACATTTCTTATACTATCTACATACATCTTATAAGAGTATAATACACATGTATAATATCAGTTAAAATAAGTGCTTCAACATACTTAACATAGCAGGAAAGCAATATATTAGTACTTTGTCAGGCTTAATACAAAAAAAAAGATCCCTTTGAAGTGTCACCTGTCACTCTGAAATCTGAAAATATTTTAAAGTTGTAGAGGTAGGTAAGCATAGAGGAGCCCTGGAGTGTTAATAGGGGATTAAAAGGGTCATCTTGGCTAGTTTATTTTTTTTTAAATATCAAAAATATAAAAATCATATCTCCCCCTTTCTTTTTTCCTTCCTCCACCCCTGCTCCAGCCCTGCTCGCTATCCCTCTCTCTCTCTCTCTCTCTCTCTCTCTCTCTCTCTCTCTCTCTCTCTCTCTCTCACACACACGCCCCCTCACACACCTCCCTCCCACTCTCTCTCTTGAGTCCGCCCTTCAAGGCTCTTGGAGCGGATAAAGAGAGGTGTATTTACTGGTATGTTTCCCTGGATGATGTAAATAGACTAAGTGCCATTTTTAGGGGACTTTACGGAGCTCACGAGGCCGCCCTTTGAGGCACTTGGAGCGGGGAAAGAGAGGTGTATTTACAGGTGTGTTTCCTTGGAAGATGTAAATAGTCTAAATCCCATGTTAGGGGGACATTACGGAGCTCATGAGGCCGCCCTTTGAAGCTTGTAGATCGGACAAAGAGAGTTGTATTTACTGGTGTTGATCCCTGGATGATGTACATAGTCTAAGTGTCATGTTAGGGGGACATTAAGGATCTCAGG
>NC_136911.1:518673-558673 GCF_949606895.1 Notothenia rossii
GGAGAGGAATGAGAGGGAAGAGAGGAAGGTGAGGAAGGAGAGGAAGGAGAGGGAGGAGAGGAAGGAGAGGAAGGAGAGGAATGAGAGGGAGGAGAGGAAGGAGAGGAAGGAGAGGAATGAGAGGGAAGAGAGGAAGGTGAGGAAGGAGAGGGAGGAGAGGGAGGAGAGAGAAGGAGAGGAAGGAGAGGAAGGAGAGGAAGGAGAGGAAGGAGAGGAATGAGAGGAAGAGAGGAGGAGAGGAGGGTGAGGAAGGAGAGGAAGGAGAGGAAGGAGAGGAAGGAGAGGGAGGAGAGAGGAAGGAGAGGAAGGAGAGGGAGGAGAGGAAGGAGAGGAAGGAGAGGAATGAGAGGAGAGGAGAGGAAGGAGAGGAAGGAGAGGAAGGAGAGGAAGGAGAGGAAGGAGAGGAAGGAGAGAGGAGGAGAGGAAGGAGAGGAAGGAGAGGAAGGAGAGGAGAGGAAGAGGGAGGAGAGGAAGGAGAGGGAGGAGAGGAAGGAGAGGAAGGAGAGGAAGGAGAGGAGGAGAGGAAGGAGAGGAGGAGAGGAAGGAGAGGAGGAGAGGAAGCAACACACAGAAACATCACAACATGATCACAGAGAAAGGAATAATTGTGTAGTCTTAAATCTCCTGCTGTGTCCCTTTTGAAATTCATTCCTTTATTTCCTTTTTTAAATCTCTGCAATATCTCCAGCTGTGTTTTTATTATTTCATTTATGATTTACTTTCCTAATTTGACCCTGAAGGTGCAGTTTGTAGAACTGACCCTCCAGCTCTGCAGACAGGATGCATCGTAGGATTGAATACAGTATAATCGTTCATAGTGTTTGATGTGATCATAATGTACTCTCCTTGTTTGCCTTTAATAAAGTGAAAAACATCATCTTTAGGATTATATTAAAAACCTGTGAAATCAAGATTTGTTTAACGGGTCTTTGAATTTGACAATGTTTGATGATGGACATTACATTGCTCCCTCTGAACGGACTAAACACATCATTATACATAAAGATTACAATGCATTAGAACCATTACAATGTTAATATGATCCTAAATGTTTGCAGCCACTTTGATGCCTGACCTCACAAGTCGTTACAAAAGGCTCCATCAGAGAGCATTATCAATATGTGCTTAGAGCTGTGATGATGAAGAGCTTTAAGCAGAGTATGTTCATGATGCATTATAGACTGGAGTCATAGAAAGTGTTAGACTTCAATCCAACCTCACAGCGCCACCAGAGGCTGCTGTTGCTCTGTGCAACGCTGTGTGTGTGTGTGTGTGTGTGTGTGTGTGTGTGTGTGTGTGTGTGTGTGTGTGTGTGTGTGTGTGTCAGCGCTCACCTCCCCCGCCTCTCTACAGAAACACGCCTTAATGAAAGAGAGAGAGATTATTATTATATTATTGAGCTCTGCCTTTAATTAATTGGACTTCGTTAAATAATACTGGAACATTTCTCCGTGTGTGTGTGTGTGTGTGTGTGTGTGTGTGAACTCAGCACACGTGTTGCATCAGTGTGTGATACTAACCTTTGTGATGCGTGTTTGTCACACACATGTATAGGGCAGCAGCTAATGACTGTTTGTTCAGTGAAATGTCAGAAAACTGGAAATCTGTTTTTCATGAGTGTAGGCCAAAATTCAAACTCACCTCGCACACACACTACTGAAAACCTCTGGCCTTGCACACACACTATTGAAATCCTGTCACATTCACTATTGAAAATTAACCACACACACGCAACTGACATTTTTTTACTGAAAGGTTCTCAGTTGTGAATGTGCGTGTGTGAGAGGGGGGGGTTCTTGCTGTAAGGGAAGTCATTGTAATGAAACGGAACTAACAAAGAACAATGCTGCTGCAGTGATACGGTTGGTGGCCATAATGCTCGTCTGGTTGTAAGTTAAAGAAGAACGGAAACAGAAGGTTGAATTCAGAATGGATTTATAGAGAAACGGCATCGCAGCCGTAGCCTGGACCCCGGGTCGAGCGTCTACAGACTGAGAAGGTCTGGTCTATCGAGGTTTTCTTGTTTACATCACCTGGCGCAGCTCGTGAGGTGGCCTAGCAAGTAACCCGCTAGCAACATGCACAGCTGCAATAAGCTAACAAGCGAACTAAGCCGAAATGGAGCCAGAACCTTTCCTTTTTTTATTTTATCATTTATTGAAGTGTATGGCGGCAAATCTCTGTCGTGAGGGCAAATGAGATCCACGTGAGCACAAGTCAAGCAGCCGCGGACGTATATTATTTTCGCGAGCACTAAAACGGCACTCGCGCAAGAGCAATATTGACTCCTGCAGCGGAGAAACATGCCTTGAGCCTGAGCAGCATCTACATGAGCTCTCCTTGGTCTCCTGAGCTCTCCTTGGTCTCATGAGCTCTCCTTGGTCTCCTGAGCTCTCCTTGGTCTCCTGAGCTCTCCTTGGTCTCCTGAGCTCTCCTTGGTCTCATGAGCTCTCCTTGGTCTCCTGAGCTCTCCTTGGTCTCATGAGCTCTCCTTGGTCTCCTGAGCTCTCCTTGATCTCCTGAGCTCTCCTTGGTCTCATGAGCTCTCCTTGGTCTCCTGAGCTCTCCTTGCTCTCCTGCTCTCTCCTTGGTCTCATGAGCTCTCCTTGGTCTCATGAGCTCTCCTTGGTCTCCTGAGCTCTCCTTGGTCTCCTGAGCTCTCCTTGGTCTCCTGAGCTCTCCTTCGTCTCATGAGCTCTCCTTGGTCTTCTGAGCTCTCCTTGGTCTCCTGAGCTCTCCTTCCTTGGTCTCCTGAGCTCTCCTTGGTCTCCTGAGCTCTCCTTGGTCTCATGAGCTCTCCTTGGTCTCCTGCGCTCTCCTTGGTCTCCTGAGCTCTCCTTGGTCTCCTGAGCTCTCCTTGGTCTCCTGAGCTCTCCTTGCTCTCCTGCTCTCTCCTTGGTCTCATGAGCTCTCCTTGGTCTCATGAGCTCTCCTTGGTCTCCTGAGCTCTCCTTGGTCTCCTGAGCTCTCCTTCGTCTCATGAGCTCTCCTTGGTCTTCTGAGCTCTCCTTGGTCTCCTGAGCTCTCCTTCCTTGGTCTCCTGAGCTCTCCTTGGTCTCCTGAGCTCTCCTTGGTCTCATGAGCTCTCCTTGGTTTCCTGAGCTCTCCTTGGTCTCCTGAGCTCTCCTTGGTCTCCTGAGCTCTCCTTGGTCTCCTGAGCTCTCCTTGGTCTCATGAGCTCTCCTTGGTCTCCTGAGCTCTCCTTCGTCTCATGAGCTCTCCTTGGTCTTCTGAGCTCTCCTTGGTCTCCTGAGCTCTCCTTCCTTGGTCTCCTGAGCTCTCTTTGGTCTCATGAGCTCTCCTTGGTCTCCTGCGCTCTCCTTGGTCTCCTGAGCTCTCCTTGGTCTCCTGAGCTCTCCTTGGTCTCCTGAGCTCTCCTTCGTCTCATGAGCTCTCCTTGGTCTTCTGAGCTCTCCTTGGTCTCCTGAGCTCTCCTTCCTTGGTCTCCTGAGCTCTCCTTGGTCTCCTGAGCTCTCCTTGGTCTCATGAGCTCTCCTTGGTCTCCTGCTCTTCTGCTCGTGAAACTCTGGCCTGCTCTCGCACGCGGAGACATTTTAGGAAGTGGACGTACCGTGTCCCAGTAACGCCAAATCTAATTGGTTACACCCCTCCTCTTTTATGATTGGCCGTTTTCAAATGAAGAGTGGTATCGGAGCGGGAAAGCCCCGCAGAAGAAGAATGGCTGACGACAAGGAGGTACGTACAAAAAAACTACCGGTTTAACATAACTATCATTTGATCTGCTTGACGGGCATTTCAGATATTGACATTGCATTATTTACAAGCCACGGTATAAGAAGAAAGTGAAGTACAGGTTCAGGGAGAGCAGGTGGAGGTGGGCAACAGACAGCCTACTATACAGGGACAGCAGCAGTCTGCTCTTGGCAACAGGCAGCAGGCTGGGACAAGGCAGCGTCAGGCAGTCCAGGGGCAGCAGCAACAAAGGACCCCTGGCTCTCCTTCTACAGCAGGAAATACAGTGGATCAAAATATGGCCAGGTTTGGATCCGTTAGGAAATAAAGATAGTTCTGAACTGAATTGTCATTTTAATAACTCGGCAATTGACTATAATTCAGGGTATTCTTTAATAGAAAGGAACGCTCTTCAGATTGTTTAGAATGAATATATTGTATAACAGCTTCTTAAATGCCTCTCTTACACATTGTTTTCAACTCCTCAGGGCTTTCCCCGGCCTATTCAAATCTGGTAAAAGCTATACCCCATCTCCCAAAAGAAGGGCTCTTAGGTCAACCCCAATCCAGTTCTTTCTGCTCAATAAGTGCACAGAAAGAAGACCAAAGTCATCGGATGAAGTGGTCCTTCTCCAGGCTGGACTTGGCAGGAGGACTCTCAATATCCCCGAAAATGCTGACCACTCCCAGGTAAGATAGAACAAATAATAAGGAAAGGAGTCAAGATAATATAAGAAGCACTTTATTGATCCCAATGCGGGGCCATTTTGTATTACTGTAGTTTCCCAATCCACTGAAGTTATAGTTCTAACTGCACACTTGCTTTGCTCTTCCCACACAGATATCATATATACTTATGGAATCATATTCCAAAATGGTACCATTGGAAGGGGCCTGGATGCTACATAAAGCTGCTGGTAAGATAACATCTCCCTTATTAAATTCAACTGTGCTCTAGTATTTCTGCAGTTAAATCCTATTTATACTCTCTATCTTCTGCTACAATAGCTGCTCTTATAATAGCTCATCACTGCCCTTGATGGTTAGCATATTTACCTACCCTCTTGTTTTTAGCAATCCATGAGAAAGCCTAACACTGCAGGTGTGCATCTTGTTCAAATCAACTGCCTCCCCTAGAACATTCTGTGCATTAAATAACATCCACTTGTTTTACACATTCCCACATAGGAGGATCAGGCCAGCGGATATGAAGTGTTTTGGTACCTGAGGCAGAGGGTTATACGGGGGGGCCTACCTTGCCAAAGCTTTAGGTGGAAAAGGCTGTCTCTATATAATGCCCATCCCGGACATTTTAGACACCTCCCCCTTCCCTTACTCATCGAAGGAGGTCGAAAATATGCCAAAAGCCAGAAGTGCTACGTGTCATCTAAGCATGCCTGTCCAGCTGTTGGCTTTACACGATCAAGAGTGTGAACCAAGCAGCTGTTCTGACCGCATAGATAACTATGCAGGATCATTGTCATCCTGAATCGACAGCTTTTTTAACTGGTTACGATTTTCAGGATCTGGACCCAGATTTAGATGAGTCTCCAGCTACAAGCAATCCTGGGAATGTAAGCCCACTAATATTGTAGGTGCTTGTTTCTAAATCTTCATTGTATGTGTCATTACTTGGCAGTCTTTCTACATGTTATTAAAGGCTTTTCCAAGTGTGCTCCCGTGTAGGACCTCCTGTTCTAAAATCGATATTAAGGTAAAATCAGTGCATTATTTATCAATTACATTATTGCAGATGATGAAGGTTTCTGCGTCTCAGTAATTCACTTGAATATTTGCTCTGCTTTTCTGTATTTTTAAACGTGGCCTGTCCAATGTGCTCAGAGTTATTTTCTCAGAGTATTTTGTTGAAATACATGGCAGCACTTGTAGAGAAAGGTTTTTCTCCTATTATGCACATTCTTTATATACTCTTTTCTTGCAGTGTTAGATATTGTAAACCATTATTAAGGCATGAAATATTTTCCCCCTCATCAGTACATTGCAGTCAACACAAATGATCGATTTGGAAGAACATGCCAGTGAAGAACTGACAGGGCGAGAGAAAAGGTAATATGCTTCCAATGTACCTGTAATTTCTTATTTGAAACAAAACGTCCTGCAGTTATTGTGTTCACTATTTGAGTTAATTGTACCGTTCATCAGTTGCTCTGCATTGTTATTGTTATGCCTTGAATATCATTTAAAAGAGGCCACTTTACATCAGTCAGGGGTCGTCAGTTTACTCAATGATACAAAAGGAGTAAGGGAAAACGTTTTGGATCCAGTTGTCTAATCAACTTCTAATTGTTTCGTTCAAGTCTTGCTGAAGCCGTCGAAACACTTAGTGGACGAGTGGACACAACGACACTCTTTAATGTTAGAGTCACGAGGGAGGACATGTTTGAAAGGGGTTTAGGGCAGTGGAGACGTCAGAAGAGGTCTTCTCCCAAAAAACCCTCCGAGTGTCTTTCATTGGAGAGTCTGGAATTGACCACGGGGCTCTCAGGAGAGAATTCTTAACAGGTATATGTTTACCTCCTTATAATAAATGAAAATATTCCTCAGTGTGTGGCGGCTCTCTGGTTACATGCCGTTTCTATGCTTGTACAGGTTAAGGGCTTTGCATGACGCGTGCTGTTCTTTAACATATACAGTGGTCTAATTGAGATTATCAATGTATTGATCCACTTTTCCTTTCAATTATAGAAATGATGGCAGGTGTTGAAAGGAAGTTTTTTCAGGGAGGGAGTACAGGGAAACCCCCAAGTACTCAATTACTGACTACCACAAAGAGCATTTCAAGTATGTAGAGTTGTGTTCTGAAATGTATTCTCCATGTTTATTTTATTCATTAATAATGTCTATGCATTGATTACACTTTGTTAATGCAGGACAGCTGGAGAGATTATGGCAGTCAGTATAGTACAAGGTGGTCCTCCACCTAACTGTTTCAGAGAGTGGTGCTATGGATACATATCCACTGGGGACATGGATAGAGATTCCATTTCCAAGGAAGATGTGACTGATCCAGAGCTCAGCCAGCTTATGGAAGAGGTCATATGTTCTTCTCCTCAGAGACTCCTTCATATAACATGATGTTTGTTTTAGTATGGTCGACATACACACCTCTTTGTAGTGTGAATATTTTCTAATTCTTAAAATAAGCTAAGGCTCCCATGACTTACTGTGTGATACTGTTTTTCCAATTGCAAAGGTTGACATAGCTGAACCTGAAGCTATGTACGACCTTCTGGATCGGATAACAGCATGCGGGTACAGTGGTCCTGCCACGTGGGAGAGGAAGGAAGACATAATGAAGTGTGTGCATATGCTAAGTGATTTAACCCATAACAACCCATGTTTAAAACCAATCAATATTCTTTTACACTCATACTTCATGTTGAGTGTGCAGTCACTCTTTCCCTTTTGTATGTATGATTTTATATTATTGCTGTTATCTGTTACTGAATTATAGGGCAATTATCTTGCACTCATCGGTCCGCATCCTACCAATGCTGCAGCAGATTTGCTCAGGCATGAAGCTGTATGGCCTGTGCGAGATGATTGTCCAACAACAACACCATTTCAGGGATCTGTTCGTCCCTGGCCTTCATGAAAAGGTCAGTATTATGTCTCTAGCTGATTTTACCACTGAATTTCAAACCTTAACCCTTTAGCAGCCAGCGCCACCATTTGGTAGAGCACATTTTGTGTCTTGATATCTTGTTGGGAAAAAAAAGTTTCAACTTTTGTAAGGTAACCATGTCATTTGACATATTTTAATGTCAGACCACTGACTGAACAGAATTATATAACTTGATGCACAAAAAAAGTTTTAACAAGGGTGTAATAATGTTTTTGAAAATATGCTCAACCAACCGGTCAGATTGGCCTTTTATGGTAAACTAGCATTATGACTTTTTCAGAGTTTCAGAGGTGTTTTCCTATAAAATATGGTAAATAGATAGATTCATTGTAATATTACTACATCTTATATTACCTTATGAGTCTCAGAGTGAAAGAGTGATAATAATTTACATAGCAGCTTTCATGCATGGCTTTCAGCCCAAAGTTGCACACAGATGAGCAAGTTAGGCCAACACAGGATATAGACATGTGCTGTTAGGCCAGTGGTTTATTCTTAGGCCAATTCAGTAAGATGAGCAAGTCTTTTTTTTACTGTGAAAAACACTTGACATTACTTTTTATATCAATATCAATATTGATACCTTTTTTAAATAAATGTGTTTGGTTGTTGTGTTTTGATAACAAAATGTGTTTGGTTGTGTGATTTTGATAAATAAATGTGTTTGGTTGTGTGGCCCATTTGATAAAAAAATGCAAACAAATAATTTTTCCATAGCTTTTTTCTTGGTCTGGTAATTAGAGGGTTACGCTCATCCAACTTTGAGCATACACCATTTAGTTTTTTCTTCTCTCCAAGCCGGATGCTGAATTCCTGATGGGAGCCATATCTCCAGTCTTCAGTCACGTAGTGATCATCTTCTCAATAAAACATCTTTGCTGATGTTTGTTCGAGTCTTCTGGCCAATCAGAATCAAGATGCTGCCGGAAGTCCCCACGGAGAATAACTTTGCGGTAGAACTATTCTTTATACATCCATGGGTACAACTTCAGATACAAATGAACACATAATGAAATATGACCCCAGTTTGATGATTGACAGGTCACAGAACAATGGGGGCTATCTACCCTTACCCACAATTTAAAGTAAGTCACAAAGACTATCTCCTCTTTACTATTCTCTCTGTGTGGAGCAGCAAGCTGTCAGAACAAAGTGAAAAACAAACAATGGCATAAAATATTATTAATATTTTCTTCTCAGAGTGTACCAGAATGGGTAGTTTATATGTTTCAAAAAATTCCCCCAGACCCCCTGCTGGGGTTGGGTTTTCAGCATGTGGGCCTTTTTATGTTATGCAGTTCAGCTTTGATTCCATGATCTCATTAAACCTTTTTTAAAGCATACTTTAGTTCTGTGAAGGGATATAAGGGATATATGCCCTGTACTTCACTTTAATTAATAATGTATGGTGAAAAGAGTATATTTTACTGCACGATTTTTTGTTGAATAGATTTGAGTGGTTAAAAATTTCGGGTCGCGATCTATTGACTAAGGAAAAAGTGGGTCCCGAGGCCTGATCAGTTAAGAACCACTATCTTAGACCAATAACTGATCCCACTGCTGTATTTGGGGCTTCTGAATCTAAATATTGCCTAAGTAGTCCAAACAGCTCTTGAAGAGCTTGGATTATTCCTTGCGGTATGTCAACATGTCTTGAAAGTGCTTGCAGGAGGTACAGCTCCTGGCGACATGCAAACTCCAGGAAATCCAGGTCAAGTGGTGCTCGAATGAGTGCAAGCTCAAACTTCGACAGGAGTCTCTCCAGGATCTGCCGTTTCAGAATATGCTGTTTAGAAAAAAAAGTACACTTTAATTAACTAAATTAATACTTGAGGAAGATTCCTTGAATGTGTTTGTAAACCCTAACTAAGGTGTAACAGTCCTTTTTCCAGGTGGAGCTAATATTTCCTTCTGGTCACAGTTTGTTAATTCAGTCATGACGCTATACCACAATTATCTATTCACTATTTTATTTGTATTTAATTATATTTTTAAGAAATCTGGTAAATCTTTATTGAATCAATTATGTCAAATACAGAACAAGGCACATAAACATCAATGTTCATCATAAACATTCCAAAAAATAAGCTGAGGGCATTTGAACATTAAAAAAAAGTGGTCATTCAGAAAGGAAACTTGCAAAAATTCTTGGGCTTTTTATATTGCATCATTTTATACTTTTTTTGTATAGTATTATTTATTTGAGAAAGGCAATAAAAATGTGGGACATTTTCAAAAAACGACATTTGTCAATAACATATTTTGCTAAAGTAATCAAAATTATTAATTCCAAATTCGGTTTTTGAAAGCTACATTTTATATTATCATATGTCAAGACCGAAAAGGTAATTGGTTCTTATCTTTATAATAGACCAAGGAGAGCAGAGGAGACCAAGGAGAGCTCAGGAGACCAAGGAGAGCTCAGGAGACCAAGGAGAGCTCAGGAGACCAAGGAGAGCTCAGGAGACCAGGGAGAGCTCAGGAGACCAAGGAGAGCTCAGGAGACCAAGGAGAGCTCAGGAGACCAAGGAGAGCTCAGGAGACCAAGGAGAGCTCAGGAGACCAAGGAGAGCTCAGGAGACCAGGGAGAGCTCAGGAGACCAAGGAGAGCTCAGGAGACCAAGGAGAGCTCAGGAGACCAGGGAGAGCTCAGGAGACCAAGGAGAGCTCAGGAGACCAAGGAGAGCTCAGGAGACCAAGGAGAGCTCAGGTGACCAAGGAGAGCTCAGGAGACCAAGGAGAGCTCAGGAGACCAAGGAGAGCTCAGGAGACCAGGGAGAGCTCAGGAGACCAAGGAGAGCTCAGGAGACCAAGGAGAGCTCAGGAGACCAGGGAGAGCTCAGGAGACCAAGGAGAGCTCAGGAGACCAAGGAGAGCTCAGGAGACCAAGGAGAGCTCAGGTGACCAAGGAGAGCTCAGGAGACCAAGGAGAGCTCAGGAGACCAAGGAGAGCTCAGGAGACCAGGGAGAGCTCAGGAGACCAAGGAGAGCTCAGGAGACCATGAGTTTGTTTTTGGCATTTGGGAGCTCAAGGGCTCGCCGATCAATTCTGTCTCCTCGTCTTCCTCTAAACACAGAGGTGTAATTGCTGCAGAGAAGAGGAAGAAGGAGATGAAGAAGAGGAGGAAGAAGAGGAGGAAGAAGAGTAGGATGAAGACCAGACAGAGTCAACTTCACTGTAAAGAGTAATTTCAGTAAGACATTTTTTTTCCATGTTTCCTCCGTAAAGAATGCATTTTCAGTTTTATAATCCCCCCTCTATTCAGTGTGTGTACTTGCAGGCACACACACACACACACACACACACACACACACACACACACACACACACACACACACACACACACACACACACACACACACACACACACACACACACACACACACACACACACACACACACACACACACACACACACACACACACACAAACACACAAACACACAGACACACACAAACACACAGACACACACACACACACACACACACACACACACACAAACACACAGACACAAACACACACACTTAACTCTTCACACATTACATGTTAGACGCTTTTATCCAAAGAGACTCACATACTCAATACTGTGGACAATCCCCACAGGAGCAACTTGGGGTGAAGTGTCTCAGGGACATGCTGACTGCAGTGGGGTTTGAACCCTGATCCCAACACCTGCGCACAACCCACTGCACCACACGCCTCCCACACAGTAAACTCTGCACACACACTAAACTCTTCAGTAAACTCTGAACTGTCTGTACTACTGTATTAACAACGTGTCACGTGTTCTGAATTGACCAATCAGAATCGAGTATTCAACTAAGCCGTGTCATAAAAGTTGTGAGTGGGCTTAAGGGCCTCCACAGTTATTATACACATTGCCCTTCACTGGATGCATAATGAGCTGCACTAAACTACATGTTAGCATTTAAAATACCTAGCTATTCTTTTGCGGTTATTTTGGTAAAGTAACTAAAAAGTAATATAACATTTATTTATTTTATTTAACCTTTATTTAACCAGATAAAAGTATTGAGATATAATCTCATTTTCAAAGCTGACCTGGCCAAGAAGGCAGCAACGTGACACAAACACAGACATATGAAATACAGAGAACACAACTAAGGAAACAAAAGAGGAAAAGCAGTCCCTACATTGTTCACATTAGGACAGTAAGAAAGGTGTTACTTATTACTGCAAGAGCAGCTGGTGGTGTGACTCATTACATTTCAGAGACAGTAATATTGTAATGTAACTCATTACTTAAAAGAGACAGTAATAGGTCATATGTACTGTATTACATTTACAGTTTTTCTTGATTGCTAACACACTAAAATTAAACATTAAGCACAATTATTTTAACTGACACTCAAAGAGCAAAAAACGGCTCAAATCTCCAGAACTCTAAACACGTTTTCAGCTTTTCACACAATTTGCAAATCAACATGTCACTGTGTGCAAACCACTGCACACGTTTCTCCACGTGAGACACAGGAACCTGACATAAAGTCACGTGTTGGTTTAAAACACTGATATTCAAAATGCCTCACACACGGACCAACGATCAAGAAACACGTTCCACCTGACCAACACCTGATGGTATCACTGCTGGCTCATCAATCAGGATGTTAGCACTATAACAAGACCACAGGTGAGAACTTTCTTACAGCAACAATGGAAGCCAACATGGAAGCAAGAGCAAGAGCAAGAGCAAGAGGAAGAGCAAGAGGAAGAGCAAGAGGAAGAGGAAGAGGAAGAGCAAGAGGAAGAGGAAGAGCTGGGCTGAGAGTGAGAGGAGGAGGAAGAGGTGGGTGAGAGTGAGAGGAGGAGGAATGAGAGGTAGAGGTAGAGCTGGAGGGAGAGGACGTGGACAAAGAAGAATACTCTCTAATGAAATGAAATGTTATAAACCACGGTGTGACGATGAGAGAGGCTGGACAGAGGGCTCAGTCTAATCTAAGCTGATGAACTGTCTCCTCTGTAATCCGGACACTTAGACTTGATAACACGTTAGTTACCAGTAGCTCTGCATAACTCATGATGTATCAGAGCTTATATCTGTTGTGTGAAACTTATTTACTTCATTACTGTAAGTGAATTGTTGACATGTTGCAGACTCTAACTGTACACACATCCTGCACAATGTACTGTGGCAGACTGACCTTTATGCAACACAGACACTGACCAACCACTATGTCTGTGTTGTTTATCTGAAGGACTGAGAAACAAAGAGGTGGAAGGCTAAGGATGCTCAATGAGGCAGGAAGCAGCAGATACAAACTGGGTTTTGGAAAACAATGCATCACACTCAGAGAGATCTGAAGCAGAGTAACTATGAGCTGAGTTGCACAATGTTATCTTTGAATAAAATATGATTTCATTCAACAACTCATTTGTATTTCTTCATTTACTGTATTTCTGTAAACTCAAGCAATGTTTCTCTGCAGAACCCTCTCTGTACAGAGCACAGCCCATAACAGATGAACGTGCTTTAGATGATGCTCAGCAGTGTGTAGCTGGGCGGTCTAACCATCCAGTGTTAAGAATGAAGTTTGTTATATCTGGTGCTAAAGTTTGCATTTGGTGTTTGTGTAGTTTTGAGTGCAGTTCTTCACTCAGCAGGAGAAATGAGGTGTTTTGCACTTTGGGTGTGGTTTTGTGAATTGTGTTTAGTGTTCTGAGAAACTGAGCAATTTAAAAAAACAATGTGTCTTAGCAACCGAGAAAAACTGTAACTTGCCCAACACTGACTAGGACACATGTTCCTTGATGCTGATTCTAAACATCTGTCTGAAATATTATGAAGGGTTTCTCTCTGAGTGAAAGCAGAATGAGTTTAGAAAGATCTCCATGTACTGTTGTCAGTGTTTCAGGTAGAATGAGTTGCAGTCTGATTGTTATCTGAGTTCTCGTCATGAGAGCAAAGTGCAGGGTGTGTCCTCAGATCAGATGCAGGCGGACTCAGGACTGAAGAGGAAGAAATGAGCTGAGTTTCCTCCTCACCTGAAGAGAGTCTGTGAGTAGACCTGAAGAGAGTCTGTGAGTAGACCTGAAGAGAGTCTGTGAGTAGACCTGAAGAGAGTCTGTGAGCAGACCTGAAGAGAGTCTGTGAGCAGACCTGAAGAGAGTCTGTGAGTGGACCTGAAGAGAGTCTGTGAGCAGACCTGAAGAGAGTCTGTGAGCAGACCTGAAGAGAGTCTGTGAGCAGACCTGAAGAGAGTCTGTGAGCAGACCTGAAGAGAGTCTGTGAGTGGACAGGCAGTGATATCATAAAACTGTTAATGAACGCATTCAAACACTTGCAGGTGCGGCTATGTGGCTTTTATCCTGAATAAAGTGTTTAAGTCATGGATGTTAAAAGTTGAATGTCTTCATATTTGTCTAACATGATAGTTTACTATTCAATCATGAAGTATGACGCTGCGCTGTCAGTACGCTTGTCCATGTTTGTGATTGGTTGATTTACTGAGTTGATAACCAGCGTCGTAGGACCACTTCATTTCATTTCAAACCTTTATTTAGAAAGATTGGTCCCTTGAGATCATCGATCTCATTTACAAGGGAGACCTGCATAGAGATCTCGTTTGTTAGGGTTAGTTAAGATAACTCAAACATATCCAGGGTCTGTTTGAACATCTGTCTGAAATATGGTGTAGGGTTTCTCTCTGAGTGAAAGCAGAATGAGTTTAGAAAGATCTCCATGTACTGTTGTCAGTGTTTCAGGTGGAATGAGTTTCAGTCTGATTGTTATCTGAGTTCTCGTCATGAGAGCAAAGTGCAGGGTGTGTCAGAACCCGCACGAACAACTCGTGACTGTTTTTATGTCCAACTCTTAATACTCTGAATAAGGGAAGTAGTGTGAAGGGCCCGTCTTCCAACACTGACCTGGTTTCACTGAATAGCCTTGAAAATGTCAAATGTTTTTTTTAAGTTTTAGAATATACATCTGGGACTAGATTGCCCAAATTCGAAAAATATAACAGTACATGTTTTGATGTTTGTTGGGCTATACAAAAAATTAGCATGAAAAGTAAATGGGAGATTATACAAAACAGTTATCAGGGAACTTGTTTTTCCTATTTTCAATGATATATCAAAAACACATTTCTTATCAGTTCACAAAAGACCTTGTTTGAATTAAAGTCCGTAACTGCTTTCATGTAATTAACGTACATATTTGAAGCCAAGTTTTTTCTAAACCTACCAAAGAAGTTTTATTGAATGGTTACTGAGCGCAGTTCAGTTGTGTGGGATATTTAGTGGGGGGCTGGGCTGTACATTACCTGTGGATGTACATTGAAGTGACTGTTTGTGTGTGCTGTGATTAACTGAGACACACTAACACATATTTAGGGGTCCACACACTGGGTTTCTGTGTGGTTCTGGGGCCGTGGGGAACATCCTGGGCTGATCCGGTCCTGATGAGGCTCCAACAAGGTTCCTGAATATCTGAGAGGAGGGGCACTACCTGTGATGTAAAGCTTGTGGTAAGGAATGAGCATGTTGTTGTGTTTGTGTGAAGGTGGGGGCTCTGTTATGGATCAGAGTGAGGACAGAGAGGAGGAAGCCCCCCCCTCTAAAAGCTCTTGGGAACATGACATCTCCACCTGTCCATCACTCTTCTCCATGTCACAGCTCAGCACTCATTATTCACTCAAAGCTCTGTGTGTTGTGTTCAAGCCCAGAGCAAACACCACACTCTGCTGGACCTGGACCTGGACCTGGACCTGGACCTGGACCTGGACCTGGACCTGGACCTGGACCTGGACCCAGCTCTGTGTCCAGTAACCAGCTTACTGCCAGAGACCAGAACCAGGTGTGTGGTCGCCGGCTGAGTCACTCTCTTATTTCTCTCATGGTACTTATTTGCACCAGTAAGTCAACTTGGCTGCAGAAGTAAGAAAAGGTATCCATTGTGACACATGCTTCATACAATATAGACAACAGACACATCTTTAAAAGTCCCTCTGGCTCCAGAACATCCACAAAGCTGTTTTTAAACCTCTTGGTTCTACACCTTTAGGAAGATGAACCTTCGGCCCGAAGGAAGAAGCTGAAGCTCAGGTTACAGGGGGTGGGAGTCTTCATTGAACATGGAGTTAGACAGCCTCTGTAACTGTCTGATGAGCAGGGGCTCCAGGTTTAGCTGTGTCTCACCAGTCAGTCTGCTAGACCACTTTATGACCTGACTGAGACAGTTTCTGCTCTTTAAAGTCAGGTTACCAAACCAAGACATGAAAGGAAAAGACAGAACTCACTGTGCTGGCTGTCTTCAAGTTTAGGATTGACTTCCTGAATGTCGACATCTGAATTGAAGCCATTGTTATGCCCAGGTCTAGGGGAACCTAGGTGCAGCACAAAATGTGCACTCTCCCCACTCTTCCCATTCCCAAGAACATGGACACCGAGACAGAGAAAGCCGTTTTTTACAAGGAGGCGCAACAACTCACAAAACAAACAAATCTTTGAACACATAAATAAGAAAAATAAACGTACAGGCTTCTTACCTACTCTGACGTAAAAACAGGAGAAAACGAGAATAAACCAAAAGAAAAGGGTTTCACACTCCTGGGCAAATTCAAGCGTGTCCACAAGGACAGGTTAAAGTAGTTCCTACTTCTGAGGTTTCAAAACAAGCAAAATGACTGGTGTACGGTATAAGTACACCCACAGCACAACAGGACAGATATATATATACGCAACAGTGTTGGGAGTAGGAGAAGTTGAGTCAGAGAGAGGGCCGAGGAACTACACGGCTGCAGCTTAAATGCTCCCGTCTCCTCAGGTGGACCAATCAGCCTGTCGAGGGCAGCCAATCAGCTACCGGGCACCACCTGCTTACTCACACAGACACAGGAGGAAGAAGAAATATCTGCACACAAATGTCATAATGACCCAGGGTCGTAACACCATTCAAAGTCTCATGGCAGCTGTTCTTTGGATCCCGAAGGCCTGTTATGGTTTTCAAAAGTACAAAATAAGAACATATAATTTTGTAAGATAAATATTTTCTTTCTTGGTATCTTTGCTCTGCAGGTAGAAAAGATGGAGACACCTAAAGTCCTATTAAAAACTTTAAAAGATTTGAAGGAAGATGAATTTGAAGATTTCAAGTGGCACCTGAAGGGGAAGGTCCTAGAACTCCCAGGAATCCCAAAGAGTGAACTAGAGAAAGCAAACCGGAGGGAAACAGTGGATCTGATGCGTACGCACTACGGCAGACACGACATTAAAGTGACCAGAGAAGTTTTGAAGGAGATCCCGAGGAATGATCTATTAGAGGCATTATCAGAATCCTCATCAGAATCCTCATCAGACCCTAAAGGTAGGTCTTTAAAAAAGAGTGTACCAACATATATATATATAAATATGATTTATTTTATTTTTCCCAGACATGCATCATGTTTTTAGACTCCTGATATACCCTCAGAGAACCATCACCTCCACATGGTGTTGGGGCTGAGGTACCCCTGAAAGCAGAGAGGTCAGGGTCACTAGCTTCTGGCAGGGTCACCCTGTTGGTTCCAGGTGAGGGGTCGTAGAACCTTTATAGATCAGCATTTTAGGAATCCAATTACCTTCCAAAATATATCGCCTTTCGTCTCTTCCTAACCACAATTCCTTAACCTTTGTGGAACATCTTGGGGTTAATGATAGGACTTAGGGAAAGAGACTGCTGTGCTTTGAGAATCCGACCGCACTGACACTATCCAACGTCATTATGATGCGCCAGCCGATGTTATTAAGAAGGAGAATTCTACCACTGAACCACCAATGCTATATCAACGAGTTTCTCCTGGTGGGACATTGGAGATATGTAATACATGGGTGATGCTAAAAGAGGGCTTGGAGAACAGCTGTTGTTGCTCAGGTGGTCTGAAGGGGCCACAGGGACACACTGTGGAGGTTTGTCCTGAGATAGGATTGGACAGTTGTGATTTAAATTACTGTTCAATGTTGCATGGAGGCAGACAGTGTCATTGTCCATGTTTTAAAGGGGACTCTAGGGTAAGCTCTAAACATCAGAGGAGCACATTGCTCAGCCTCACTGGGATTGCTCACTGCAGATTCTGTCCTAGTCATTACTAACGGCCCAGCCCCCTACAGGTGGAAGGAGGTATCATTTGCCTTCCAACATGACTTGGGGAGGAAGGGGCGGGTTATTACTTTGACCCCCCAGGGTGTCCTATAGATGGTAGGCTACTGCAGGAGTATACTGCGACACAGTAAGAGCCATCCACTTCCTGTATAACTGGAGAGAGAGCTGTGTCCACACCCTCAGTGGGTGTTGGGATCTGCTGGTATCGTGCCTCATCTCCCAGCAGCAGGAATAAGAGTCAGTCAGGTTTAGGGCCATGGCTCTCTGTGGGAAAACTGATGGTTCTCTGTGGGGTGAAACTTATACTGGACAATGTACAGATGATTCTGCAACAAGATCCAGTGACTTGATATAAGGAAAATAACATTTTATTTTGTCAGAGGAAGGCTGTGTTTCTCTGGCTTCAGCTCTGAACTCCAACCCCTCCCATCTGAGAGCTGGACCTGAGCTGCAATCAGCTACAATCATCCAGGAGACTCATAGGCCACATTGGATTTCTCAATTGTGAGGCATTTTGGGACATTGTTGACCTTCTTATACAGCAGAGTTGGATTCAGCACCCCTTAATACCCCTAGAAATGTTGTATAGCATGAATAAACACAAAATGCCTTTGGGGTTCTGATTTTGTGAAAATGTACCCCGTCTATCAGGAGAGAAGCTGCTTGCTGCTGGACGGGAGGATCCACTCTGCAGTCTGGACGCTCTCAGGTATGGACAGACAGACTTCCTCGTATTTTTCTAATTTCATCTCCTTCATCTCTTCCATCATGAAGGACGTCTCATTTCCCTTGATTATGTTCACAGCAGTGAGTTAACCTTCAAGTCTTATTTCATGGAACCAGCCATTCAGTCCAAACATCAGAACCACTGGCTTCCTGGCTCTAGGGAGGATAATGATGGTCAGTTTATGGATTTGGTTCTGACTGAGATATCTCACTGACTGCTAAATGTGTTGAGATAAGATTCTGTTTAACATCTTTGATTCCCAGAGGGACGATCGGGACTTTTCCACCTGCACCACCGTGACATGTGATTGAATTGATAAAGACTCTCTGATTATCTTTACATCATTTCTTCTTCTTCTTCTTCTTCTTCTTCTCTCAAGTGCATGAGTCGGAAGAAGCAAAGTGGATTTTCTATCCTTTGTAGACTTTTCATGTTTTTAATATGCGTTAATTCGAAGTAGGTTATTTTATGGGTTATACATTGTTTCACTTACTAAGGTGGTGGAGAGCACGACAACAGCTGTTGATGGTTTGTTTGAATGTGTTGCAGTAGACATGTTTATGGAAAGGTCTAAACATGTTATTGTGAGCGTTATATACAGAGCTCATGGAACCTGTATCGACACATTTACAGATAGGATAGAAACATGTTTACTAAATCATTACAAAACATGAAGTTTATCTTAGGGGTTAGGGTTAAAGACTTAAGAAGACTTCATCAATGCATTGTACAGGATGGGTTTGGATCCTAAAACCACCAGACCTAGTAGAATCACTTCTGTGCTACATGAATAGACAACATATTCACAAACATTATGGAGAACAATACAGTAGGGATTACTATAGTGACATCAGTGATCATTCACCTGATCTTATTGTCTATCACTGCAGTTATCAGCAACCTAAAGTCTCCAGCCATTTCAAATACAAAAGATTGAGAACTGAAGAAAACAGAAATGCATTAAAGAATACTTGAATCACAATTGGAGGGTAGTATATGAGAGAGACGATATGGACAAGGCATATGAGGAATTTCTAAACATTTTGAAATCACTTTGTGACAAAAAGTGTCCTGTGAAACAATGCAGAGAGAGAGACAAAGTCACAGTGCATGGATCACTGAAGGCCTCAACAAAGCAGAGAGAGACCCAAAGTCACCGTGTATGGATCACTGATGGCCTCAACAATGCAGAGAGAGACCCAAAGTCACCGTGCATGGATCACTGATGACCTCAACAATGCAGAGAGACACAAAGTCACCGTGCATGGATCACTGATGACCTCAACAATGCAGAGAGACACAAAGTCACCGTGCATGGATCACTGATGACCTCAACAATGCAGAGAGACACAAAGTCACCGTGCATGGATCACTGATGACCTCAACAATGCAGAGAGACACAAAGTCACCGTGCATGGATCACTGATGGCCTCAACAATGAAGAGAGAGACACAAAGTCACCGTGCATGGATCACTGATGGCCTCAACAATGCAGAGAGAGACACAAAGTCACCGTGCATGGATCACTGATGGCCTCAACAATGCAGAGAGAGACACAAAGTCATCGTGCATGGATCACTGATGGCCTCAACAATGCAGAGAGAGACACAAAGTCACCGTGCATGGATCACTGATGACCTCAACAATGCAGAGAGAGACACAAAGTCACCGTGCATGGATCACTGATGACCTCAACAATGCAGAGAGAGACCCAAAGTCACCGTGCATGGATCACTGATGGCCTCAACAATGCAGAGAGAGACCCAAAGTCACCGTGCATGGATCACTGATGGCCTCAACAATGCAGAGAGACACAAAGTCACAGTGCATGGATCACTGATGGCCTCAACAATGCAGAGAGACACAAAGTCACCGTGCATGGATCACTGATGGCCTCAACAATGCAGAGAGACACAAAGTCACAGTGCATGGATCACTGAAGGCCTCAACAATGCAGAGAGAGACCCAAAGTCACCGTGCATGGATCACTGATGGCCTCAACAATGCAGAGAGACACAAAGTCACCGTGCATGGATCACTGATGGCCTCAACAATGCAGAGAGACACAAAGTCACAGTGCATGGATCACTGATGGCCTCAACAATGCAGAGAGACACAAAGTCACCGTGCATGGATCACTGAAGGCCTCAACAATGCAGAGAGACACAAAGTCACCGTGCATGGATCACTGAAGGCCTCAACAATGCAGAGAGACACAAAGTCACAGTGCATGGATCACTGATGGCCTCAACAATGCAGAGAGAGACAAAGTCACAGTGCATGGATCACTGATGGCCTCAACAATGCAGAGAGACACAAAGTCACAGTGCATGGATCACTGATGGCCTCAACAATGCAGAGAGACACAAAGTCACCGTGCATGGATCACTGAAGGCCTCAACAATGCAGAGAGACACAAAGTCACCGTGCATGGATCACTGAAGGCCTCAACAATGCAGAGAGACACAAAGTCACAGTGCATGGATCACTGATGGCCTCAACAATGCAGAGAGAGACACAAAGTCACCGTGCATGGATCACTGATGGCCTCAACAATGCAGAGAGAGACACAAAGTCACCGTGCATGGATCACTGATGGCCTCAACAATACAGAGAGACACAAAGTCACCGTGCATGGATCACTGATGGCCTCAACAATGCAGAGAGAGACCCAAAGTCACCGTGCATGGATCACTGATGGCCTCAACAAAGCAGAGAGAGACACAAAGTCACCGTGCATGGATCACTGATGGCCTCAACAATGCAGAGAGACACAAAGTCACCGTGCATGGATCACTGAAGGCCTCAACAATGCAGAGAGACACAAAGTCACCGTGCATGGATCACTGATGGCCTCAACAATGCCTGCAAAAAAAAAAAAAGACTTTATAGACAACTCATAGAATATAGAAGTTCAGAAGCAGAAAATAAATATAAAAGATATAAGAATAAATGAACCAATATTATGAGAATATGTAAGAAAGAATAATAAAATACTAAGAATAATCAGAATGAAAGGTTGATGGAAGGTATTAAATAGTGTCGTTAGAAACGGAGCAAAGAGTTCAGGTTACCCTGAGTTTCTTGTTGACAAAGATAATGTTATCAATAACACAGAAGATGTGGTTCATGGTTTGAACCAACTCTTTGTGAATGTGGGGTCAGATCTGCAGAAAGAATGCAAAGCGTAGAAACAACTAAAGGGGAAGGTACAGACCTCTGGAGTGAAAACAATAGCTCTTTGTTCCTCAGAGCAGTCGAAGAAAGAGAAATCATAGACACTGTACGGAAATGTAAAAGCAAGTCCTCGACCCATTGGAATCATATTGATTTGATTAGAGTCAAAAACATTTCTGAAGAAGTTGCAGAACCATGAACACATCTTTGTAACTTGTCTTTTCAATCTGGTACATTCCCTCATGAAATGAAAATAGCTAAAGTTATACCATGATATCAAACTGGGATAAACACCGTGACACACATCACATGTTTCTTTGCTCTCCCACTTTCATCCTTGAAAAGGGTTTTACAAAAAGACTTGACAGTTTCATGGAAACACATCAGCTGTTGGACGACAGTCACTATGGATTCAGGAAAGACAGATCAACATGTACGGCACTGATGGGATTAAGTGAGGAAGTAGCAAACTGCTTGGACAATCAAAAACAAGCAGTGTGAATATTGATAGAGCTACAGAAAGCATGTGACACCATAGATCCCAACATGTTACTGACAGCACTGGAAAGGTGTGGCATCAGAGGGTGGGATTAGACTGGCTGAGAGATTATTGAAGCAACAGACAACACTTTGTGAAATAGGTTAACATCAATCAGAAGACATGAACGTAACGTGTGGAGTACCTCAGGGGTCTGTGTTGGGTCCACAGCTGTTCATCATATACATCAACCATATCTGCAGAGTATCAAATATATTGACATGTATTTTATTTGCAGATGATACTAATATGTTTTGTTCTGGTGAAACTTTGAAACAGCTAATGGAGGTAATACCAGCAGACATGATTCAAGTCGAACATTGGTTTGATAAGAACTAATCATCATTAAATAAATCAGAACAAAGATTATGCTCTTAGGAAAACATCAAACAAATCCTCAGGTTAATCCTAGACAGCATAAACAAAGAAAGAGTATATGTAAACAAGTTCCTTGGTGTTAGAGCACAACATCAGCTGGAAACTTCATATCCATCACGTCAAAGCTAAACTGGCTAAGACTATCGTAATGTTGGGGAAAGCAAGACACACTCTGGAGAACACATCATGATATACTCTGTGATACACTCATATCATGATATACTCTGTGATACACTCATATCATGATATACTCTGAGATACACTCACATCATGATACTCTGTGACACACTCACATCATGATATACTCTGTGATACACTCATATCATGATATACTCTGTGTGATACACTAATATCATGATATACTCTGAGTGATACACTCATATCATGATATACTCTGTGATACACTCACATCATGATATACTCTGAGTGATACACTCACATCATGATATACTCTGAGTGATACACTCATATCATGATATACTCTGTGATACACTCACATCATGATATACTCTGAGTGATACACTCACATCATGATATACTGTGTGATACACTCACATCATGATATACTCTGTGATACACTCACATCATGATATACTCTGTGATACACTCACATCATGATATACTCTGAGTGATACACTCACATCATGATATACTCTGTGATACACTCACATCATGATATACTCTGTGATACACTCACATCATGATATACTCTGAGTGATACACTCATATCATGATATACTCTGTGATACACTCATATCATGATATACTCTGTGTGATACACTCATATCATGATATACTCTGAGTGATACACTCATATCATGATATACTCTGTGATACACTCACATCATGATATACTCTGAGTGATACACTCACATCATGATATACTCTGAGTGATACACTCATATCATGATATACTCTGTGATACACTCACATCATGATATACTCTGAGTGATACACTCACATCATGATATACTGTGTGATACACTCACATCATGATATACTCTGTGATACACTCACATCATGATATACTCTGTGATACACTCACATCATGATATACTCTGAGTGATACACTCACATCATGATATACTCTGAGTGATACACTCATATCATGATATACTCTGTGATACACTCACATCATGATATACTGTGTGATACACTCACATCATGATATACTCTGTGTGATACACTCACATCATGATATACTCTGAGTGATACACTCACATCATGATATACTCTGAGATACACTCACATCATGATATACTCTGTGTGATACACTCACATCATGATATACTCTGAGTGATACACTCACATCATGATATACTCTGAGTGATACACTCACATCATGATATACTCTGAGTGATACACTCACATCATGATATACTGTGTGATACACTCACATCATGATATACTGTGTGATACACTCACATCATGATATACTCTGAGTGATACACTCACATCATGATATACTGTGTGATACACTCACATCATGATATACTCTGAGTGATACACTCACATCATGATATACTCTGTGATACACTCACATCATGATATACTCTGAGTGATACACTCACATCATGATATACTGTGTGATACACTCACATCATGATATACTCTGTGATACACTCACATCATGATATACTGTGTGATACACTCACATCATGATATACTCTTTGATACACTCACATCATGTTATACTCTGTGATACACTCACATCATGATATACTCTGTGATACACTCACATCATGATATACTCTGTGATACACTCACATCATGATATACTCTGTGTGATACTCTCACATCTCCATGTCTGAGTGACTGTGTGGAGATCTGGGGAAACACCAAACCAACCTGCAGCCATTCTGCACATTACAAAGAAGGGCTCTAAGAGTGATCAATAATGTTGGATATCTTGAACACTCATTAATTATTCTTGAAGTCACACCCACTGAAGTTTACTGATCTGGTTACATTTCAAAGTGCATCATGTACAGAGCAAGAGATCATGTACTTGCTGGGAAACTACAGACGTTGTTCACAGACAGAGAGGGGGGGTATCATCTGAGAGGAGGTCTACATCTGAAACAACTCAAGGTCAGAAGAACTCGGAGAAGAGCAGAACGATCTGTGGGGGGTTTCATGGAGCGCTTTGGAGCAGGAGCTCAAACAAAGCACACATAGCATTCACTTTGAAGGATGCTCAGAAACACTTCTTTGGAAAAGTATGAGGATGAAGAAAGGAGATTGAAGAGGAGAAATGATTGTTTAATGTATAAATGTAAATATGTAAGTAGGAATAACTTGCAGACTTGAGTTAAAGGATAATCACTGATCAGCAGTGAGTAGGGGATCAATAAGCATCTTCTCCCTCCTGCTTCCTTCGGACACATAGGATTCATTATTATGATGAACATTGATAAATACTTTATTCTAACAATACGCTGTTCTGTTTCTCACATGTTTCTTCCTCCAGGCTGGACCATGGTGGAGAGCAGAGGTTGAAACCAGGTCTGAGGAAGTGTAAGTGTGGATCAGTCAGCTTCAAGAGACACAGATGATGGAGGTGCTATTTATTCATGAGAACATGACCTCTTGAAGCTTTATAGAAACATCACTAACAGAGAGTAAAGCCTTCAGGTGGGTCTGGTGATAAACTGCTGTCTGTGTCTCTCATCAGATTCCTGTCAACTCACCCTGGACTCAAACACAGCAGAGAGACACCTCAAACTGTCTGAGGACAACAGGACGGTGACATGGGTGGGACAAGATCAGCTATATCCTGATCATCCAGAGAGGTTTCAGTTCTGGCCTCAGCTGATGTGCAGAGAAGCTCTGACTAGTCTCTGTTACTGGGAGGTCGAGTGGAGAGGAGTGGTTACTATAGCAGTGACTTACAGAGGAATCAGCAGGAGAGGAGATGACTGTTGGTTAGGAAGGAATGATCAGTCCTGGAGTTTAGTCTGCTGTGATAGAGGTTACTCTGTCTGGCACAATGAGATAAGGACAGACATCTCCTCCTCCTCCTTCTTCTCCTCCTTCTTCTCCTTCTTCTCCACCCCCTCTGGTAGAGTAGCAGTGTATCTGGATCATCCTGCTGGCTCTCTCTCCTTCTACAGAGTCTCCTCTGGCATAATGATCCACCTCCACACCTTCAGAGCCAGATTCACTGAACCTCTCTACGCTGGGTTTGCGGTTGCGTATGACTCCTCAGCGTCTCTGTGTACTCTGTAGGAGGAGACCACTTCCTGTCCTGGAGGAGACCATTTCCTGTCCTGGGGTCACATGTTGGTGTTTTAAATGGAGGCTTCTCATTGGTTACCGTGTGTCTCACTGATTGTGTCTGTAATAAAGTTTTCTTGAAGCAATGTATTAAAGCTGATCCTGAAGACTGTAGTGATCGTTAAGTTCAATAAAGATTTAGAACAAGAAGCGTCTATGAAGTCAACCTGTCCCTCCTCTTCCTCCTCCTCCTCCTCCTCCTCCTCCTCCTCCTGCAGGGATCCATTTACTAAGGTTTGTGACTTATTGTGTTTTTTTCAGGCCTACCTTCACACACACACTAAACACACTAACTTCAAGTATCTTGGACTCAAACTTGACTTTTAAGAAACATATCAAGAAAGTATCCAATACCGTTAAATTCAACTTGCAACATTTTAAACAAATCAGACCTTTCTTAACTGTCAATGCTGCAATGTCACACCTCCACTGTATGATTCTATCCCACATTGAATACTGTTTGACAAACTGGTCGTTTGCTTGTTCCACGAACCTGAAACCCAGAGAACAGCTGTTCAAGGGAGCTATCAAGGTGTTTGACAGAAAGCCTTATTCATACCACTGTACCATCCTAGAGAAACACAATGTCTTGAGTTTTGACAATTTTAAGTCTTTTAAAAGTATGTGTTTCTTTTATTAATATTTATATGGACTGCCCCCCCCCCCCCCCTCCCCTCCCTCCTCCTTAGGGGAATTCATCCACAGGAAACACACTGGACGCTGCACTAGGTCAGAAACCAGAGGTGAAGTCCACCGCAGACGGACCACTTTCTTTCAACATGTCCTCTCCGTTAAAGACAGCTCGTTGTGGAATAGCCTCCCAACTGAGATACGGGATTGTCCCACTCTCAATAGCTTGAAAGGTCGACTCAAAGAATGGTTGGGAAACAAACAGACGTGCAATCACCGCTAAATGCACTTTAACACAGGCAGGGCCGGCTCTAGACAATTTGCAGCCCTAGGTGAGATTTTAGCTGGCGCCCCCGCCCCCAGCCAGAGAATCGTACAATAGAAAATATAAAGATCAATAGAGTATCCAAGGAATACATATATAATAGAATAGGAGGTGGATGTCACATCCTCTAGGGGGGTCCGGTGGTATGCCCCCCCCCTCCACGGGAAGATTTTTTTGAACATTTTAAAGTAAAATGCTTCAATCTGGTGCACTTTGAGCACACAATGACTAGAGACCTGATCTAGGGGGTACAACTCTAAAACACCCATATGAAAAAGATCCGTTTACATTTTAATAATCAAATAAGTATATCAACATAACCGATAACCTCCCATAGCCAATATCAAATACATGTAGCTTATTTTATTTTTATTTGATCATATCTTATTCTACCTAGTTAACATTTTTTTATTCATGCATTTTTTTATCTCTCCAGTTTTAAAGGATATTTTTCGGTTACTGTCCTATAGTATCTGGAATGATTTCAAACCTGTTTATCCCAATAATTATAAAGGAGTGCCTTGGAAATATGTGTTTACATAAATTGTGACCAAACCGTTTGAACTTAGACTAAAGTGAACTATCTAAACACTCAGAGTCCTTACCTCACTGAGCTCAGCCTCTCAGTCTGACTGGAGAGGACTCTCCCTCCACATTATTGTAGAAACATCTTCTTCTTATATCCGTTAGCGCAGCTAGCACCAGATTCTAATAACAACAGTGCCGGTACCGGTGCACCCTCCCTCTCTCCCTCGCTCACTCGCACGTTGGCTGTGAGCTGCGGGCACCAGATAAGCCAACATCCCCCATTTTCATCACTTACAGCGCCCATCGTACAGGGCAAATGAAAAGTGTAACCGGGGTGAAAAGTGTGTTACATTTACTTAATTATGAATGTTGTTACATCAAGGCCGAAAATTAGGATGAGCGCCAACGGTCAAAAATGTTTTTCTACCAGCGCAGCGCCTCCCCAGATCTCCAGGGGGAGCCCGGCCGGCCCCTGATCATGTATTTTGTTTTTACCATGTTTGTAAAATGTAATTTTCTTAAATGTTTTATGAGAGGGATGGAAAACTAGCTCAAAGCTAAATCTGGCACTGTACGCTTGACACATTTTAATGTTTTAAAGGTGGGGTAGGTAAGTTTGAGAAACCGGCTCGAGAAACACTTGTTGTTATATTCCATGGAATGCTGTGAACATCCTGATAGCAATGAATATCTGAAGTGCTTTGACAAAAAATCCATAAAGTAACTGGATGGCCTACCTGCCTGTCAGTCTTCCATCTGTGCACAGACTTATCTCGTCCCCTCATTGGTCATGTGCGCGTTCGTGTGGGTTGGAGGAGGAGCTCTGTGAAGAAGTGGCAGATTTTCTCCGGCTGTGTATTTTCAAATTCTAGCGCACTCGAGCTGGTTTCTCAAATTTACTTACTTTCCTGAAGAGGAAAGTAAGTCTTCAGCTTTAGCAGTTAATCAGTTAACAGTGATGGCGGCGGCGTCTCACTTCTGGAGAGGAGTTTGGTCTTTATGTCATGATAGAGAGATACAAGTACTGAATAGTTTAGATGAGAAAAGGCATTGAAGTGCCAGGTTACTATTATTTATCATGTAAACAGGGAACATGAATAACCCCATCTCTCTGTGCTCATGTAAACACCATGATGTCCATAGAGACTCAGTCAGTGTGTTTGACTGGAGCCTCAGTTCCATGAGAGATTATTCTTCTTTAAGGTACTCTCTCTCAAAAGGGTAATGTGCATTATGTTTTAATTATACTTCTTATCATCCAGAAGCTTTTTGTGTGAGTTTATGTTTTACTGAGTGCTTATAGGCCATTTCCATCCCAGTATTCAGTTAACTATTTATTTTCTGTGCACATCACATAGACTAGCTAATATTCTACTGCTTGGGACTTTGAGTCTTCAAAATGTCCAATGTCACAGACTGGGACTTACTTTAGACTCAGTTGTATTTACATTCAGTATGACTTGATTCAATGTGAAAGAGTATACTGCTCAATACATATTGATCACTTCACCACCTCTCCTGACCTCTAGGCGCTTGAGAGTGAGTCAGAGGCAGAACACAGGGACAGTGGAGAGAGGTCCGTTGCTGAGGTGAGTGATGAAAGGGAAATGACAGTTTAGAGTAAATTGAGATGTGGACTCTCATCCCAGGATGTTAAGGAAATCAGTGGGGGTATTGAACAGGAAACATTTCAGTCAAGGGGCATCATGTGACCAATACAGACAGAAGAACAACATTTATTTGAACATTGAAGTCAATGATACCATTCCTAGGTGAACTGAACATCTGTATCAATCAATCAATGTTTATTTATATAGCCCAATATCACAAATGTTACATTTGTCTCAGTGGACTTCACAGTTTGTACAGAATATCAGTATGACAATACGACACCCTCTGTCCTTAGACCCTCACATCGTACAAGGAAAAACTTCCAGAGAAAACCCCACAGTTTAAAGGGAAAAATGGGAGAAACCTCAGGGAGAGCAACAGAGGAGGGATCCCTCTCCCAGGACGGACAGACGTGCAATAGATGCCGTGTGTAAATTGAAAAGATAATACATTTGCAACATAGGTAGTCCAAATGTTTTGAAATGCATGTGTGTATAATAAGAAGATGAATCCACGAGGATATCCATCCAGGACTTATGATCCAGGACCGCAGCCACGACTCAAGATCCAGGACTCGCAATCCATGACACAGGACCGCAGGATCATCCATGACTCCGGATCCCGGCGTATATAGACACCAAAAAGAAAGAAATTTGGGGAAGCTGGGTTAATCGGAACATGAGAGTACACAGGTATAGACAGAGAGAAGGAAGAAGTAAGATGTCCCCCGACAAACTAAGCCTATATCAGCAAAACTAGGGGCTGAATCTAATCAGCCCTAACTATAAGCTTTATCAAAAAGGAAGGTCTTAAGCGCACTCTTAAAAACGGATAGGGTGTCTGCCGCCCGAACACAAACTGGAAGCTGATTCCACAAAAGTGGAGCTTGATAAGAAAAGGCTCTGGCTCCCATTGTACTTTTAGAGACTCTAGGAACAACCAACAACCCTGCATTCTTGGAACGCAATGCCCTAGTAGGACAATAGGGTATAATGAGTTCTTTAAGGTAAGATGGCGCCTGCCCATTAAGGGCTTTGTAGGCCAGAAGAAGAATTTTAAATTCTATCCTGTGTTCTATAGGGAGCCAGTGTAAGGCAGCCAGAACAGGAGTAATGTGGTCCCTTTTCCTAACTCTGGTTAGTACACGAGCTGCAGCATTTTGAATCAGCTGAAGCGACTTGACTGACTTCTTGGTACACCCTGATAATAAGGAGTTACAATAATCCAGCCTTGAAGTAACAAATGCATGGACTAGTTTCTCTGCATCGTTTTGAGGCAAGATATGCCTGATTTTTGCACTGTTACGTAGATGGAAGTAGGCGGTCCTTGAAATTGATTTTATGTGGGCGTTAAAGGATAAATCCTGATCAAATATAACACCAAGATTCCTTACAGTCTCACTGGAGGCCAAATTAATGCCATCCATAGTTAATATATCTTTAGATAATTTGTTTCGTAGATTCTTCGGGCCAAGTACAATAACTTCAGTTTTGGTTGTGTTTAACATCAAAAAATTTAAGGTCATCCACGTTTTTAAGTCCTTGAGGCAGTCTTGAATTTTATTTAGATGATTAATTTCATCAGGCTTGATTGATAAATATAGTTGAGTATCATCCGCATAACAATGAAAGTCTACAGAATGATTCCTTATAATATTGCCTAACGGAAGCATATATAGGGTGAACAAAATAGGTCCAAGCACTGAGCCCTGTGGCACTCCATGGCTAACTTTGGTTTGCATGGAAGATTCATCGTTGACACGTACAAACTGAGAGCGTTCAGATAGATAAGACCTAAACCAGCCTAAAGCAGTTCCCTGTATGCCAACTAAGTGCTCTAGTCTTTGCAATAGGATATCATGGTCGATAGTATCAAATGCAGCACTAAGATCGAGCAAGACAAGAATAGAGACAAGTCCCTTGTCAGAGGCTATTAGAATGTCATTTGTGACTTTAACCAGAGCTGTCTCTGTGCTATGTTGTGTTCTAAAGCCAGACTGAAAATCTTCAAATAAATCATAGTTTCTTAAGTAATCACACAGCTGTTTTGCGACTGCTTTCTCAAGAATTTTTGAGAGGAACGGAAGATTAGAAATAGGTCTATAGTTGGCTAAAACCTCTGGATCGAGGTTGTGCTTTTTAAGAAGCGGTTTTATCACTGCTACTTTGAATGATTGTGGAACATAGCCTGATAATAAAGACATATTCATAATATTTAATAAAGAAGTGCTAATTAATGGAAAAACTTCTTTTAACAGCTTAGTTGGAATCGGGTCTAAGATACACGTTGATGGTTTAGAAGAGAGAATCATTGAATTTAATTGTTCAAGGTTTATGGCTGAAAAGCATTCTAGTTTACTATCTAGTGTAATATTAGAACTTGCGTTTCCGGGAGCTGTTGATAACACTATACTGGTCAAAGGCAAGAGGTCATTGATTTTGTTTCTAAGAGTAACAATTTTATCGTTAAAAAAGCACATAAAATCATTCCTACTGAGTGCTATGGGAATAGAAGGCTCAGTCGAGCTGTGGCTCTCTGTCAGCCTGGCTACAGTGCTGAAAAGAAATCTTGCATTATTCTTATTCTCATCTATTAATGAAGAGTAGTATGCTGCTCTCGCTTTACGCAGTGCTTTCTTATATTCATTGAGAGTAATATGCCAAATTAAACGAGATTCTTCAAGTTTAGTGGAACGCCATATCCTTTCAAGTTGTCTCGACTTTTGCTTTATTTTGCGGGTTTCGGCATTATGCCATGGAGCTAATCTATGTTGTTTTATTTTCTTCTTTTTCAAAGGAGCAACAGAGTCTAATTTTATTTGCAGCGCATCTGTAGCACTATCAACAACATGATCAATTTGGGGTGGTGTACATTTTGTATAAGTTTCCTCCCCTACATGCAGACATGCTATCGAGTTAAGTATTGGTGGAATCTCTTCCTTAAATTTGGCTATAGCACTAACAGATAGGTTTCTGCTGCAGGAGCTTTTGGCTAATGCTTTGTAGTCTAGTAACAGTACTTCAAAAGTTACTAAGAAATGGTCGGATAAAGCAGGATTATGCGGTTCGACTAATAGTTGCTCAATTTCAATACCATAAGTCAGAACAAGGTCAAGAGTGTGATTATAGCAGTGGGTTGGTTTATTTACACTCTGACAGAAACCAACAGAATCTAATATAGAGTTAAATGCAACAGTAAGGCTATTTTTATCATCGTCAACATGAATATTAAAGTCACCTACGATAATTACTTTATCTGTTTTAAGAACCAAAGCTGATAAAAACTCAGAGAATTCTGATAAGAATTCTGAATAAGGACATGGTGCACGGTACACTGTAACAAATAAGATTGGCTGCAAAGTTTTCCAGGTCGGATGCGTAAGACTGAAAATGAGGCTTTCAAAGGAGGTATAATTTAATTTTTGTTTAGTATTGATAAGTAAACTTGAGTCAAAGATTGCTGCAACTCCACCTCCTCGGCCCGTGCCTCGGGCAATATGAGTATTGATATGGCTGGGTGGAGTGGCCTCATTTATGCTGACATATTCTTCATGTCTCAACCAAGTTTCAGTGAGACAGCATATATCAATATTATAATCTGATATTAAATCATTTACCAGTATTGCTTTAGATGCTAGAGATCTTATGTTTAAGAGACCACATTTAATCTTCCTGTTTTGTTGCACTGTAGTAGTTGTTACATTTACTTTCATTAGGTTATTATGTATGACACCTCTATTAGGTTTTACCTTAAATTGTCCTTGGGCAGACACACACACCGTTAATATTGGGTATTTTATTGGGGTCGGGATTCCTATGGATGACTGCCTAGGAGAGAGCGCAGAGAAGCGTGTAAGACTGCGACTCTGCCTCCTGGTCTCAACTCCAGTTTGTCATGGATTAAGTCCACAGAGCCCTGAAATGTTTGCCGAAATGAGATCTGCACCTTCCAAAGTAGGATGAATGCCGTCTCTCTTAATCAGACCAGGTTTTCCCCAGAAGGCTGTCCAATTATTCACGAAGCCCACATTGTTTGCTGGGCACCACCAAGACAACCAGCGCTGAAATGATGACATGCGGCTATACATGTCATCATTGATCAGATTGGGGAGGGGACCAGAGAAGATTACGGTGTCCGACATTGTTTTAGCATAACTACACACCGACGCCACATTAAGTTTGGTGCATTCTGATTGGCGTAAACGAACATCATTACCACCGACGTGAATAACAATCCTACTGTATTTACGTTTATTTTTAGCCAGCAGTCTAAGATGCGCCTCAACGTCGCCCGCTCTGGCCCCCGGAATGCATGTGACTGTGGACGCTTCGGTCTCTAAATTCACGTGTCTCATAATAGAGCTACCAATAACCAGAGTTGGCTTCTCAGCGGGTGTCTCGCTGAGTGGGGAATATCTGTTAGATACGTGAACGGGTTGGTGGGGACCTGCGGGTTTCGCGTTATGCCCCTTCTGAACAGTCACCCATTCTCCCTGCTGCTCGGGAGTTGCCGGGGGACGGCTAAGAGGAGCTACCTTTTGCCGGTCCGCACCGGCTAACATGGGCTTTACTGTAGCTGAGTTATTTTCTAAGATGCGGAGCCAGGCTTCTATGGCTATGATTCCCGCCTCCAACCTAACAACTATACTACATTTAACACATGTATCGGTACCAGTAAAGGAGGTAGGGGAGTAACCAAACATGAGACAGTTAGAGCAGGAAATAGCACCCGAGGGTGGGGAAAGAGCCATGGCTAGCTATCAAGCTAAAGTAGCTACCGTTAGCAAACCCGAAAAGAGTGTAGGCAACTGTGGAGTTACAGTCGCTAAGAGAAGGAGAGTTTGTGAGTGCTTAAGCTGTAGTAACGTGTGATTACAACGTCAGGCAGTTGCCGTGATCAAGAGTTTTAAAACGATCGATTAAGTTAAGATAACAAGCTATCAGCAACAGAACAGGCACACGGGATACCCGGAGATGACAACAACAACCGGAAGTTACAACATGCTTACCGCAATAGTGGTCCGTGTATGGAGTCAGATCAGTCTCAATGTTAATAAATGCTCACAGAAAGATTCACAAATGTATTTTGCGACTTATGACTCTCCACAACAATATCTCTCAATGCACTCTCAAATATTTATTGTTGTATATAAATGTACAAAAAATTGGCATTTAAACTACTTTTTATTAATTCAAAGACGGCTCTGAATTAATAATCAAATATGTTTCCTTTCTTTACGACTGGATGAAATTACAAAATGTACCCATCATGTTCCTCATGCTAGTATAGCCTCGTACAAGTATCAAACCACCTGTTGAAAAGCACCAGAATACAGGAAATCTATTTTCTTTTTCGTGGGGGGGGATCCCCAAACCCCCCGTTAAAAATGTCCCCCCAACATTCAGGACTCTTCCTACGCCCATGCTAACAGCACATTAGCTGCTGTGCTAATTACAGTAACAGAGGGGCTCGTTAGCTCGTTAGCATTAAAGCAACGCTGCTGTGATTAATCCAACGCCTCGAAATTAAACAACAAGGTGTCAGAGATTAGTGTTTCACTTTGAAAGAAAGCAGGTATATATAAGGGGGTTTATGCTAATGCTAATATTATGCTAATATAATGCTAACGCTAATATAATGCTAACAGTGTTTCCAGTGTTTTATTAACAGCAGAGTCTCTCCAAAGCTCAGAATCAATTTGTCTATTGAGGATTTAAATGAGTTTCCTGTCAGTCCGTCTGCTCTGTTTACATCTGAGCTTTCATTACAGCTCAACCTTCAATATGAGACCACAGAATAAAGACTTACCACACACTGATGAGCAGCAGGATGGCAGGAAAACATGCTATATATTAATATGTTGTAAAAAACACTCATTTCCGAGACATCCAAACATCATAATATCACCTTGGTCAGAGGTTATGAGAGAAACGAGTCAGAAATCATGATTTAATCAGTTTGAACACAATAAATGAGATGTGCAGAGGAAACGTGGTTAAACATTTGATGTTAAATCCAAGAAACATGCATCAAATAAGATCTGATGAGAAATGTGTCACAGATTCAGAACTCTGACTTCCTGAAACATGTGACTCCGGTTTCTGCTTCATTTTTCCTGCAACATTTCAACGTTTAGGTCAAATATTAACCGTGTTTACTGAGCTGGAAACCCTGAGTGATTTGAATAAAGGTATCTTTCTCTCTCAGTGACACCGTGTCCTCTGACTGCCAGAAAGTGCCTTTTTATCCAGCTTCAAGCCACATTTGAACCAAACGCTTTCTTACATCTTAGTGCTTTTTAACCAGACTAAAATGGGACGTCTGGATCTGAAGCACTCAGAGAAACCAGCTGGAAACAAGACCAGTAAGTATGTTATTCACATGTAACATGTCCGCACATTATGGTCATGTGTCGCCAGTTTGAAACCCATCTTTTTAGTTGAATCCTGAAATGAATTTGACTTTAAATCTGTTGCTTTCAGAGTTTCCACCGGTCGGACAGTAATTCCTGTGTGAGATAATCTTGGTATTAAAGTACAGATCAGAGGTCTCTTCAGTCGACTGTATGATGAGCATGACGTGTGTTTGGCATGTAGAAAGTGACAGTGAGAGTTAAACATGTGATACTGGGATATGTGCAGGTGAGCATCAGGTGAATGAAAAGCAGCTGTTATTGAATCTCAGTGTGCAGTCCTGTCCAGAGACCCTGACCCGATGTGTGTGTGTGTGTGTGTGTGTGTGTGTGTGTGTGTGTGTGTGTGTGTGTGTGTGTGTGTGTCTGTGTGTGTGTGTGTGTGTGTGTGTGTGTGTGTGTGTGTGTGTGTGTGTGTGTGTGTGTGTGTGTGTGTGTGTGTGTGTGTGTGTGTGTGTGTGTGTGTGTGTGTGTGTGTGTGTGTGTGTGTGTGTGTGTGTGTGTGTGTGTGTGTGTGTGTGTGTGTGTGTGTGTGCTGCACATCTCAATGAGGCACATGTTTTTATATTTCTGAATTATTCATCTCTGGATGGAGAGCTTTGATTTGCCCATGGAGGCTGGATGGGAAGTGAAGAGGGCTGTTAGAGGCATCACTTTAACATATATATTTATATTTATATATTTATATATCAGTATTGGGTCTGCAGGAAGGAGAGGAAGGAGAGGAAGGAGAGGAAGGAGAGGGAGGAGAGGAAGCAACACACAGAAACATCACAACATGATCACAGAGAAAGGAATAATTGTGTAGTTTTAAATCTCCTGCTGTGTCCCTTTTGAAATTCACTCCTTTATTTCCATTTTTAAATCTCTGCAATATCTCCAGCTGTGTTTTTATTATTTCATTTATGATTTACTTTCCTAATTTGACCCTGAAGGTGCAGTTTGTAGAACTGACCCTCCAGCTCTGCAGACAGGATGCATCGTAGGATTGAATACAGTATAATCGTTCATAGTGTTTGATGTGATCATAATGTACTCTCCTTGTTTGCCTTTAATAAAGTGAAAAACATCATGTTTAGGATTATATTAAAAACCTGTGAAATCAAGATTTGTTTCACGGGTCTTTGAATTTGACAATGTTTGATGATGGACATTACATTGCTCCCTCTGAACGGACTAAACACATCATTATGCATAAAGATTACAATGCATTAGAACTAGGGATGCACCGAATATTCGGCCACCGAAAATTATCGGCCGAAAATGCTTAAAAAGGCCCTTTTGGCTTTCGGCCGAAAGGGTCAGCTGAACACGTTTTACAAATTGCAATCCGCGCCTCTTTCTCTGATATTTTGAAATATCTCCAAGCGGCAGACATGTTGGCTGTGAGCCAGCCGCGAGCATGCTCGCGCGCCGTGCTTGTCGCCGCGTTTTCATTACGTCATCACAACAACACGTTAGCTTACCAAACTTAGGTGCATTTGTTGTTGTTGAAGGCCTGGCTGTTACAGTCTTTATTTACACTATTTTGTTGTCGGCCTACTGGCCTAGATGTTTATGCAGTTTTAAAGCACCTTGGCTTTGTTCTGAATGCACTTTGTTGTAGTTATCCTACAGAGAAAAGAAAATGCACTTGACTTGGAATCATACTTGCCAACCTTTAGACCTCAGAAATCGGGAGCATTTCAAAATGCAAAATTGGGGGGGGGTGGGGGGGGGGGGGGGGTGCTAGTGGATCGTCGGAGCTGTTAAATTGACATTAACATGCTTTTTGTAGTTGTAAGTGCACTGCCTTGCGGCCTGTAGCACCGTCCTTGATGGAGCATATGTGTGGGCTGGACCTGTATTTTACAGGAAAGGAGTGAGCAGAGAGCAGTTATCGATTCTTGTCCTGTTTTCTGTGAATATCTTCCTCACCCTCTCAGACTTTGAGCTGCGCGCTACTAAATAGACGTCTTACCATGGAAACCAAACAATGGTGTAGCTGTATTAAAGTCAGAGTGGAAACAGTCCTGAATAAATCTGATTTAGTCAGAAATCGGGAGAAATGCGGGAGAAATATGACCCCGGGAGGAAACCGGGAGAGGGCAATGAAATCGAGAGTCTCCCGCAAAATCGGGAGGGTTGACAAGTATGCTTGGAATTAATGTATTGTATGCATTCAAAAGTGCTGAATAAATGTTTTATGGACCCATAATAGTGATTATTATTTAAGTTACATAATCATGTCTTTTTCCATAATCAGGTAGCTGAACAACATTGGTAAAATATATATATATATATATATATATATATATATATTTCTATTAATCATTTTCGGCCTTTCGGCATTCGGTCTTCGGCCAACTGTTTCCTATTTTCGGTATCGGTTTCGGCCAAGAATTTCCCATTCGGTGCACCCCTAATTAGAACCATTACAATGTTAATATGATCCTAAATGTTTGCAGCCACTTTGATGCCTGACCTCACAAGTCGTTACAAAAGGCTCCATCAGAGAGCATTATCAATATGTGCTTAGAGCTGTGATGATGAAGAGCTTTAAGCAGAGTATGTTCATGATGCATTATAGACTGGAGTCATAGAAAGTGTTAGACTTCAATCCAACCTCACAGCGCCACCAGAGGCTGCTGTTGCTCTGTGCAACGCTGTGTGTGTGTGTGTGTGTGTGTGTGTGTGTGTGTGTGTGTGTGTGTGTCAGCGCTCACCTCCCCCGCCTCTCTACAGAAACACGCCTTAATGAAAGAGAGAGAGATTATGTTCAGCACTGCCTTTAATTGGGCTTCGTTAAATAACACTGAAACATTTCTCTGTGTGTGTGTGTGTGTGTGTGTGTGTGTGTGTGTGTGAACTCAGCACACGTGTTGCATCAGTGTGTGATACTAACCTTTGTGATGCATGTTTGTCACACACATGTATAGGGCAGCAGCTAATGAGTGTTTGTTCTGTGAAATGTCAGGAAACTGGAAATCAGTTTTTTCTGGAACGTGAGCACTTTAAATGTCTTTGTCTTTTCTCTAAAACAAAGATGAATCCACGTTCAATTATTAATAATAATTCTTGTGATTTATATAGCGCTGTTCCTGGTGCTCAGAGCTCAACGTGATTTGAAACAGAGAACAGCTTCACACACACAGAGCTCCGAGAGGCTGGGAACTACATGAATGATTATTTGTATATTTGATGGATTCATCTTAGTAGCTCTACACACACATGTAAGATGCTTGGATGTGTGTGTGTGTGTGTGTGTGTGTGTGTGTGTGTGTGTGTGTGTGTGTGTGTGTGTGTGTGTGCGTGCGTGCGTGCGTGCGTGCGTGTGTGTGTGTGTGTCGTGTAGTCGCTGCAGCAGTAAAGAAAAGCAACAGCTAACCTGATCAAAGCTGCTGTTATCAGAGCATCAGGAACTCTGACAGACCTCCGGTAACTCTCCTCTCAGGTGCTTCACAGCAGGTATCCTACAGGTGGAGGTGTGTTTGTGTCTCAGAGGAAGCAGCATGAGCTCTGACAGGTGGGCAGGTCAAAGGTCAGAAAGGTATTACATCACTGCGTTACACAACACTCAGGTAGGGTCAGAGACTTGACCTGAAACACAGGATGGAGAGGGTGTTAAAGGGTCACACAGATGGTAAGACACGTATTTTAAATTATAATTCATGTTTCTCTCATTTTGACGCACATCTCCATCTCTGCTGAGTGCAGGGACTTTGGTCAAAGGGAACAGTGGGGGCCATGTTGTTTCATAAGGTCTCTCTTATTAAAACTGCCCTTAAAATACAATTCAGAAAGGTACCAGCTGTCTGAACCAGGAGTGTGTGTGTTTGTGTGTGTTACTGTGTGTTAGTGTGTGTGTGTGTGTGTGTGTGTGTGTGTGTGTGTGTGTGTGTGTGTGTGTGTGTGTGTGTGTGGTTGTGTGTGGGTGTGTGTGGGTGTGTGTGTGAGTTTGTTTTTGGCATTTGGGAGCTCAAGGGCTCACCGATCAATTCTGTCTCCTCGTCTTCCTCTAAACATAGAGGTGTAATTGCTGCAGAGAAGAGGAAGAAGAGGAGGGTGAATAAGAGGATGAAGAAGAGGAGGATGAAGAGCAGACAGAGTGAACTTCACTGTAAAGAGTAATTTCAGTAAGTAACATTTTTCCACGTTTCCCCGTCAACAATGCATTTTCAGATGTATAATCCCCCCTCTATTCAGTGTGTGTACCTGCAGGTGTGAGCAGTAATCTGCAGAACACACACACACACACACACACACACACACACACACACACACACACACACACACACACACACACACACACACACACACACACACACACACACACACACACAAACTCTCTGTCTGCTGTTCAGTGCATCAGGTGATACAGACATATTAGTATACGCACAATTTCAGTTATATATAAAAACAACTCCTTTTTCTTTGTATCAGGAGGTAGAACATCTACCCGGGTTCTTAAACCTTTTCCAAATTTTCCAGCTTTTCAAGCATCTTCCAGCTGTTGTAAATTACATATTTATATACATATACTCAAATGATTATTCCCTACCTCACATTAAATCAGATGTTCTTTATGCTATAAACAACCAAATGTGTGTTTCGTGATAGCCTTCTACACGAGGATGAAAAATTAAAGAAAAGAAAACTAAGTTTAATATTTCAAAATGAGTGATCTGTACGTAGACTGGGCCTCCCATAGAACCTGGCTGAGCCAATATAAAACAATCAGCCAAATAACTTTTCAATACATTATTGATTACTATTTTTGAGGTACTTTTAGGTTGGCAGTGAACACAAGTCAGAGGTACATGGTGTACTTCTACTCCACTACAGTTCAGAGGTACATGGTGTACTTCTACTCCACTACAGTTCAGAGGTACATGGTGTACTTCTACTCTCTACAGTTCAGAGGTACATGGTGTACTTCTACTCCACTACAGTTCAGAGGTACATGGTGTACTTCTACTC
>NC_136911.1:563673-566173 GCF_949606895.1 Notothenia rossii
CGCTGACTTGCTCCCCAACGGCGCTCACAACAACAACAACAACAACAACAATGAGGGACTGCGTCAGGTCGATGATCGTGTTGCTTTTAATCACACGAAGTCAGATTAAATAAAATAACGACTTCTCCAAGCTTATGCTTTTCTCCAGAGTCCCGTGGTTCATTGTTTATTAATGTGTTTCAGCGGCATGTACCGACCGCTGCAGTGCTGGCTGCTCGTCCACGGGAGTTTATTCTCCCGTTAGCTCCCGGTTAGCTCACACTGCAGAGGCCTCTCTAAAGTATCCACTGTCTGACTGTCACACAAGCAGCTGATACTTATCCCCCCCCCCCCCCCCTTAAGTGAATGTGTGTCAGTCTGAATTGACGCTGTTTGGCATCAAAACGCTGTTATTAAAGTGTCTCTGGTATAGAATGGGTGATGTTAGCATAGCAACCGAAGCTAAACTGACTACTTGTTGCTATCCTATTGTGGCATAAGCCTTTTTCTACAGGCACATTTTACCGGCGTATTTTTCATTATGATTCTACTTGAGATAGTCGGACACGACAACCTGTGCAGCCCATGTATTGATTCCATCTGATAGCTGCTATAACACAAAACAAAACGTCTGCCTCTCTCCACAATGATCAATGACAGTGAACGATGGTCAGAGTAAGGTTCAAATAAACAGAATCACACGAAGCCTGGTTAGTGCTGCCTGACTTTATAAAGTGTGTTTGTTTTATAAGTGTGTGGTTGGTTCTAGTCACTTTGCTCAGCACTGCTTGTAGGCAGGCATGAGGAGACCCTTCAGTCGACCCATGTTCAGGGGAGGTGGGTTTAGTTTCCTGCACGCCTGGATGTAAGCGACGCCTCTTAGCTCCGAAGCTCTTGCCTCTAGACCGACAATTTTTTGGAGCTGGAAGTGAACCGGATTCCGGAGCTAAGAGGCGACGCCGCTGCGGTGTGAACAGGAAAAAACTGTACTTTTCAGGCTCCAGCTCCGAGCCGGGGCTGAAAACGCGTTGGTGTGAAAGGGGCAAAAGTGACTCCTAAGGACACCGTGATCCTTCTATAACGTTAGATGTCTCCTCAGGTGGAGGGTGCAGGTCTTCAGAAGCAGCAGCTGATTGAAGACCCTGATTGCATTCAAACAGGTTCACCCCCCCCCCACAGTGAACATAGTGTGTGTGTGTGTGTGTGTGTGTGTGTGTGTGTGTGTGTATTTGTGTGTATGTGTGTGTGTGTGTGTGTGTGTGTGTGTGTGTGTGTGTGTGTGTGTGTGTGTGTTTCTCCCCCTGTCTGTTGTCATGTATATGAGAGCTGTTCTGTAGTGATGTATAGAGAGAACGAAGAGGTGTGTGTGTGTTTTAATAATATTGGTGTGTGTTTGACATGGTGGAGGGGGGGTCAGCTGTTTCCCCCTCCTCCCCCTCCTCCCCCATGTTCCTCCATTATCTCCCCCTCTCCTCTCTCCACTTTATATTAAGACAACAGGGAGGATTAGGAGCTTCGGCAGGGAGAGCAGAAAGCAATTTGTCCTGAAGGAGGGATGAAGAGGAGGAGGAGGAGGAGGAGGAGGAGGAGAGGAAGGGATCAAGCTCTCCTCCTCCTCCTCCTCCTCCTCCTCCTCCTCCTCCTCCTGCTTTATTTCCACTGCTTGTTTCCGTACAATCATTTATGGATATTTGACATTTCTCTCCACGGCTGCTCTTTCAGATATTCCTCCCGCAGAGAAAGGCTGCTAGAGGACAGGATTCAGAACCTCACGTCTCATTTGAAAAGCTGCTTGCTTGTTGTTCTTGCATTCACTCGCTGTTTCAGGTTCCATTCACTTATTGTAAATACAAGCAGCCAATGATGGGATTGTTGTATCTTCATTAACATCTAGCTTTTATCCAGAGCAGCACAAAGTGCATTCAGACTGAAGAACAACACAAACCTCAGATCTTAGAGGAAGAGAATAAAGACACAGATAACCCGATGAAAGGAAGGAAAGTAAAGCATCATGGGAAATAAGTGGGTGTGTGTGCTGCATGTTGTTAGTAAAGGATGTTTAGAGTAATCCTGATCAGTGTGTGTGTGTGTGTGTGTGTGTGTGTGTGTGTGTGTGTGTGTGTGTACCTGTCTCACCTTTACACTCCTCAGACTGACAAGTGAGTGACAGCGCTGATTAACCTGAAGTCATTACGGATTATCCTGCAGCTGATCTGATTCATCAGAATGAAACACTCTCCCTCCAGCTGATGATAACATCTGTACCTAAACATCACACACACGCACGATGCACATGAACATGAACGTGCATGACGCACACACACACACACGACGCACACACACACACACACACACACACACACACACACACACACACACACACACACACACACACACACACACACACACACACACACACACACACACACACACACCTCTCATAAAGAGAGGAAGCTACTCCGTCCTCATGAAAAGCTCCACCTGATCAATACCTGAAGAGAGAGGTGGCTTAACGTGAGAC
>NC_136911.1:581173-583673 GCF_949606895.1 Notothenia rossii
CAACCTGTGCAGCCCATGTATTGATTCCATCTGATAGCTGCTATAACACAAAACAAAACAAAACGTCTGCCTCTCTCCAAAATGATCAATAACAGTGAACGGATGGTCAGAGTAAGGTGCAAATAAACAGAATCACACGAAGCCTGGTTAGTGCTGCCTGACTTTAGAAAGTGTGTTTATAAGCACTACTGCTTGTAGGCAGGCATGAGGAGACTCTTCAGTCGACCCATGTTCAGGGGAGGTGGGTTTAGTTTCCTGCACGCCTGGATGTAAGCGACGCCTCTTAGCTCCGAAGCTCTTGCCTCTAGACCGACAATTTTTTGGAGCTGGAAGTGAACCGGATTCCGGAGCTAAGAGGCGGCGCCGTGCGGTGTGAACAGGAAAAAACTGTACTTTTCAGGCACAAGTTTTTTTCTGTCGTATCTCCCAAAGGAAGATCCACTCTTTAGTCAGTTCACTAACTTTCCCTCTAACGTGTGGTCATGAAAAGGATGAGGTCATGCGTGTTATTCCTGTGTTTAAACTTTACCTGGTTTTTACCTGAAGTCTGGAGCACCTTTGGAGAGGACATATCTACAGGTGAGGGATCTACTTTATGATACCTTGCACAACAACCTGATTATAACTTACATTTACGGCCCGTCCACACGGCGGCATGTGTTGAAGCTTCAACGCTTCTGCCCATTCACTTTGAATGAGGTGACGTCACACTTTGCCGAACTGCATTGTGGGAGCGTCACTTCGCGTTGCTCGCTTCAAAAGTTGAGCAATGTTCAACTTTTGAAGCTTTGACGGAAGTGTCAGCCAATCAAATCATATGCCAGTACAAGCAGCTCTAGCCAATCAAACCGCGTGCTTGTGTGTCCGAGGCGGGAGATTCATGTGATTGGTTGTTGGTCGAGTTTCAGCCCCCCCCCCCCGCCGGCAAGCTTCAACGCACGCCACTGTGTGGACATTAGTTACGGCCCCTACACACGGCGGCGTGCGTTGTCGCTTGCCGGCGGGGGGGGGGGGCTGAAACTCGACCAACAACCAATTGAGGCGTCAAAAGTAGAACATTGCTCTACTTTTGCAGCGAGCACCACGAGAGAAGCTACGCTTTGCTCCCACAATGCAGTTCGGCGAATCGTGACGTCACCCCATTCAAAGTGAATGGGCAGAAGAGTTGAAGCGGGAACGCACGCCGCCGTGTGTAAGGGCCGTAACTGTGTGTTTCTCAGCACGTGTTCACTCTGCAGGGATTCAACTTTAGTAGAGCTTTATATGTACATTTACTGGCTGTTACAGTGTGTGTGTGTGTGTGTGTTTGTGTGTGTGTGTGTGTGTGTGTGTGTGTGTGTGTGTGTGTGTGTGTGTGTGTGTGTGAACTGCCACCTGTGAGAGTTTGCCTCCATATGGGTTTGGTTGCAGCGGGATGGCGGGTGCAGGTTAACAAATGGAGCCGGAGATTAATTGGAAGCAGGAAGTGTGTTTGAACCATCTGCTGTGTGACCACACACACACACACACACACACACACACACACACACACACACACACACACACACACACACACACACACACACACACACACACACACACACACACACACACACACACACACACACACACACACACACACACACACACACACACACACACATACCCACACACACACACACACACACACACACACACACACACACACACACACACACACACATACCCACACACACACACACACACACACACACACACACACACACACACACACACACACATACCCACCCACACACACACACACACACACACACACACACACACACACACACACACACACACACACACACACACATACCCACACACACACACACACACATACCCATATACACATAGTGTACTCTCAGATGTTTTTATAGCAGAATAAAGTAGACGTTCTGCTGCAGATGGAGGAGTGGGAGTTACAAAGTTATGGACACAGATCTGTTGGTGAAGCAAAACTAGCATTTCAGGTGCAGAGAGAATATCTTATGAGCTCATGGAGAAACAAAACCTGAAACACGAGGTCTGGGGCCGTATTCACAAAGGATCTTAGGGCTAAAAGTAGCTCCTAACTGGCGAATTTAGGAGAAACTCCTAAACATAATGGGCGTGTCAGTCTTACATTTAGGACTCCTAATTTTATTTACTAAGAGGAATTCACAAAGTATTTTAGGCCTAAAAGTAGCACCTAAGTTTAGGAGAGCTTAAAAGTCCTCGAGAGGACTCCTAACTCAGTAAGACCTATTCACAAAGAATCTGAAAATGGCTGCGAGACGAAATGTTTTGGAGACAATGGAAGACTGTGAATTGATCAAGAGATATAGGCTAAATCGTGAGGGTATCAAACTTGTTGTAGAATTAGTGCGGGATGCAATAACATCCCCGACTAACAGGAATAACCCGATTAGTCCGGAAATAAAATGTTTGGCAACACTACGATATTTAGCAACAGGGAAAATGCAACTTTGCAATGCCGACG
>NC_136911.1:588673-618673 GCF_949606895.1 Notothenia rossii
ACACACACACACACACACACACACACACACACACACACACACACACACACACACACACACACACACACACACACACACTGCAACACAACATCACAGACACACCAACACACACACACACACACACACACACACACACACACACACACACACACACACACACACACACACACACACACACACACACACACACACACACACACACACACACACACTGCAACACAACAACACACACACACACACACACACACACACACACACACACACACACACACACACACACACACACACACACACACACACACACACACACACACACACACACACACACACACACACACACACACAGGGTGTATTTGCAGGACCTGTCATGATGTTTTGATATTGCTCTTCATGTGAGGGTCTGGAGACAGAGGGTCTGGAGACAGAGGGTCTGGAGACACAGGGTCTGGAGACAGAGGGTCTGGAGACACAGGGTCTGGAGACAGAGGGTCTGGAGACAGAGGGTCTGAGGACACAGGGTCTGGAGACAGAGGGTCTGGAGACACAGGGTCTGGAGACAGAGGGTCTGGAGACAGAGGGTCTGGAGACAGAGGGTCTGGAGACACAGGGTCTGGAGACAGAGGGTCTGGAGACAGAGGGTCTGGAGACAGAGGGTCTGGAGACAGAGGGTCTGGAGACAGAGGGTCTGGAGACAGAGGGTCTGAGGACACAGGGTCTGGAGACAGAGGGTCTGGAGACAGAGGGTCTGGAGACACAGGGTCTGGAGACAGAGGGTCTGGAGACAGAGGGTCTGGAGACAGAGGGTCTGGAGACAGAGGGTCTGGAGACAGAGGGTCTGAGGACACAGGGTCTGGAGACACAGGGTCTGGAGACAGAGGGTCTGGAGACAGAGGGTCTGGAGACACAGGGTCTGGAGACAGAGGGTCTGGAGACAGAGGGTCTGGAGACAGAGGGTCTGAGGACACAGGGTCTGGAGACACAGGGTCTGGAGACAGAGGGTCTGGAGACAGAGGGTCTGGAGACCACGTGAAGTCGTGAGAGATTTGAAGGAGCAGTGATCTTGCTGTGTGAAATCTGTAGCTCCTTATTTAAACTATAAACTTTTTAAAATATGTCACGTAACATTTGAGCCGTGGTTATTCAAAGAGGGTCCAGGTTTATTGAGATCGGGACGTCGTATACTTTGTTTCTAATCGACTCTTGTTCAGGATTACGTCAGAAAGCAGCGTTGCAACATGCGACTGGATTTGATGGTTTGAGTCAGAGATGAGGAACCACCTTACCAAGGTGTGTGTGTGATACGAAGGTGTGTGTGTGATACGAAGGTGTGTGTGGAGCAGAGTGTGTGATACGAAGGTGTGTGTGTGATACGAAGGTGTGTGTGGAGCAGAGTGTGTGATACGAAGGTGTGTGTGTGATACGAAGGTGTGTGTGGAGCAGAGTGTGTGTGATATGAAGGTGTGTGTGGAGTGTGTGTGATACGAAGGTGTGTGTGATACGAAGGTGTGTGTGTGATACGAAGGTGTGTGTGGAGTGTGTGTGATACGAAGGTGTGTGTGATACGAAGGTGTGTGTGTGATACGAAGGTGTGTGTGTGATACGAAGGTGTGTGTGGAGCGTGTGTGATACCAAGGTGTGTGTGGAGTGTGTGTGATACGAAGGTGTGTGTGTGTGATACGAAGGTGTGTGTGTGATACGAAGGTGTGTGTGTGTGATACGAAGGTGTGTGTGTGATACGAAGGTGTGTGTGGAGCGTGTGTGATACCAAGGTGTGTGTGGAGTGTGTGTGATACCAAGGTGTGTGTGGAGTGTGTGTGATACGAAGGTGTGTGTGGAGCAGAGTGTGTGTGATACCAAGGTGTGTGTGGGGTGTGTGTGATACGAAGGTGTGTGTGGAGTGTGTGGATCTCTCATTCCTCCTGAAACCAAAGAGTCGAGGCTATCTCAAAAAGACAGGAGAATATCTAGTGATGATAATTACTTCACTTGCATAGTTTGTGCAAACAATGAAACCAAAGTAAAGCGTTGTAAATGATATTTATGAGCTAATAGTTTCTATAGAGATGTTTACTCTTAAGGGTTGTCATGTTGTAAAGCTCTTAGCAACGCATTCACATCTCTTTGGCAGAAGACTCAACGCTCTGCAGTGATTGGCCCGTCTGCTGATATAGCTAGAACATGATGCCAGTGGGATGCAGCTAAAGATACATGACTCCTGTCACGTGTCAGGTGAAGACAGAGCGCGTGACCCTTCCTCTGTTTGAGGGAATGGAGGGGGTTTCTCTTCCTGTGGGTCATATGTTTAAATGAGAGAGTTTATTTTAGAGGGGGGTCTTCCTGTCTGCAGTGTTTAAATTAGAGGGGGGGTCTTCCTGTCTGCGGTGTTTAAATTAGAGGGGGGGTCTTCCTGTCTGCGGTGTTTAAATTAGAGGGGGGGGTCTTCCTGTCTGTCATGTGTTTAAATTAGAGGGGGGGTCTTGATGTCCATCAGAGGACAGATTCATCCTGATGGCTCTGTCCTCTTCATCTTTTATTGAAGCATCATCTGAGCCGGGTAAACACATTACAGTCTACATTATTAATCTCCAATCTCTGGGTTTGTTCTCTGCAAACACACACACACACACACACACACACACACACACACACACACACACACACACACACACACACACACACACACACACACACACACACACACACACACACACACACACACACACAGCTACAGTAACAGTTTAAGGTGTGTTCAGGGAGCGTCGTCCTTTATTTCTCTGAATTTGACCGTGTTAATCTCCACAAAAACAAAAAGCCTCACCAATCTGTGTGTGCTGATCATACAAATCATGCATCACTTATTCAAGGCTGCAGAGAATACAGTGTGTGTGTGTGTGTGTGTGTGTGTGTGTGTGTGTGTGTGTGTGTGTGTGTGTGTGTGTGAGTGTGTGTGAGTGTGTGTGTGTGTGTGTGTGTGTGTGTGTGTGTGTGTGTGTGTGTGTGTGTGTGTGTGTGTGTGTGTGTGTGTGTGTGTGTGTGTGTGTGTGTGTGTGTGTGTGTGTGTGTGTGTGTGTGTGTGTTAGTGTTCCTCAGATAGAAGCTGTCTTAGCGTTACGCAGAAGGAAGGTTATATCCAGGAAGCTGTTAGCAGAGAGAAAGTTGACTTTGACTCAGATTGCATTGAGCTGGATATCAGATCATTAGAGGTGCGTATCATCAGAATAAAGACGATTAAACCTCAGAAGAAAAGCACGAAGACTCGTAGCAGTAAAGGTTAAAAGAATATATGATATACTCGTATTGTTAACTAAATATATAAGCAGAAACTGAGCGGCCACCTGAGTCTCACTGCCATACAGACTCAGTGTTTAAAGGCGTGTCTGATGTGAAACCTGAAGTGTTATTTGAATTATTTGAAGGATTAAAGTAACGTATTATGGCAGAAAGTTTGATACAGTGTATTTCTGGTATATTCATTTGAATAATGTCCCATTTTTAGCATAACCTGTGACTTCTAGCTTGAGTGGGGTGATTGCCCGTTGAGAAGTATTTTTCAGAAAGTCTTGTTTTATTTCATTTCTCTCTGTTTTATTCTTTCATGTGTGAGTACTGAATTGCTACAACATTTGTGCAGTGGTTAGCTTAAACATGTTTTATTACTCTGTATGAACAGAGAGCAGTTCTGCATTCCAGTAGATTGGAAGAGCTGGGGGAGGAGACCTTCTTCTTAAAAGATCTCCAGCATGTCAAATATTAGGGAAGTCTCCATGATAAATATATGTGTGTGTTTAATTACTTTGTATCAAGAATAGCAGTAATGTTTTCCTCGGTATTGTGGATATTAAGGTAACTCACATGTGATATTTGTATAATCCAACTATATCTTAAAAGATGCCAAGAGTAGGTGAAACGAAAGGTGCTTTAACAACTGAGGGGGGGGGGGGGAAGATGGCCACAGGGACAAAGAGCCATAAAGGGGATGTGTGTGTGCTGGCTGCAAGATGAGAAATGAGATAAGGAAACTTGTTGTTGAGAGCAGGTTCGTTCCAGACACCAAAATGTATCTGGTTTTCGTCAAACTGAAAGAGACTTTTTGTTTCCGGGTTTCTTCTGCTGTGTCGCACTGATTGGGTACGACAGGCCATGTGTTGGTCTCTGCCAATGAGATGACCTCTGGGGAAAGCATCCACACACCTCCTCCTGTGTTTTTAGTATGAAAGCCTGTGTTTTCTCTAAGCTCGTTCTCTTTTCCTCCTGTTGCTCAAATGGTAAGTCCTTTTCCGGCCGGATGAACCAGAGCCGGAGCATTCTGCATTCTGAAGCTGCTGTTGCAGAGTGCTTCGTGATCAGGTGATCGGGTGATCAGGTGATCGGGTGATCAGGTGATCGGGTGATCAGGTGATCAGGTGATCAGGTGATTGGGTGAGGTATTGTATGTTCCACCATTAAAGCAGATTATTGTTTAACCCTCATCCCGGTGCTTTGACTTTTCCTTCTTTTAAAACAAACTCATAGAGGAACGCGCGGAGCAGAGATTCTGCCTCAACAAACCCTCTATCCACACGCTCAGTGTTTAAGCTTTTATTAACACGCTAACGTTGCTGCTAACTACAAGGGATGATTCTCTCTGCCATAAAGCACGTTATACAAACACCAGTGTCTTCTTCCCATGTTGAGATACCTTTCTGCCCCATGGATTGTTTTAAGGACGATATAGCGCCGTCACATTTTAATAATTTGCTTCAAAGGATCCACAGGAAACTGAAGGATACTCCAAGCTGCTAAAGATTTGAGGAGTTTGTGTGTGTGTGTGTGTGTGTGTGTGTGTGTGTTTGCGGCAGCGTGGGCAGACAGCTTTCTAATACACAGCCCCGACATGTAGCCACACAGCAGGGGGTGGTTAACAGAGCGGACACACACACACACACACACACACACACACACACACACACACACACACACACACACACACACACACACGCACGCACACACACACACACACACACACACACACACACACACACACACACACACACACACACACACACACACACACACACACACACACACACACACACACACACACACGCACACACACACACACACACACACACACACACACACACACACACACACACACACACACACACACACACACACACACACACACACACACACACACACACACACACCCTGGTTGGCTAAAGTTGCCCATTTTACTGTTTTTTGTGACAGTTTATTAACAGGGACTGTCCAGTGTAAACCAAACTAACCCTCAGGTGATGTCCCTTCAGTCAGCGCCGGTTTGAGTTGAATATAAAAAGAAAGTCTAACACTAGTGATGACTGGCTTCTTTTTCGTGTCCTCCGAAATAAAAGTTCAGCCCTTATTCAAAAAGCTAAAGCTGATTACTATCTGAGCTTAACCACTGATTGTTTTAATGACCATTCCATTTTCTGGAAAACAATTAAATCCCTTCAGAACAAGAAGGTTTCTAGTTTCCCACAAAAACTGAAGGTCAGTGATTCTTTTATTTCAGATTCAGATGGTATGTCTAATGCTTTCAATGCTCACTTCAAAAAGGCTGGTCACATTTTGGATGAGCAAAGTCATGACTCTCTGTCAGAGCCACAATGAAGTCAACGTTATTATTTAGCTTCATCATTTGATAAATGAATTAATGATGGAAAAGGATTTATATTGCCATGGAGAATATCTTTGATGAAATGATTGATTATTTTAAATCGTAAATATGATCTGTTTTCGTGTACCTTCCGGTGTGTATTTAAGTAATTGAGGACAGCTGCGGTGTTCTGAGACCTGATGAGACGGGGGAGCGGAACACTTTTTCGACCGCAAATTGTAAAACATTTTTGCAAATTGGACTGCAAACAAAGTATAGTTTATATAGGAAAGCATACCGACAAAATATTGATTCAGATTTGTTATTTTGAGACTTTAAGTCAATACTTTTTTGTTAATAAATTAAATGTTTTGACTGAAAACCTTCGGCTGCTTATTGCCTTGGATTGCACGTCGTCAACCCCGCTCTATAGAGGCAAGAGAAAACCTTTGATGCCACTATAACATGTCGAAAAACTCTGTAAGGAAGAGACACACACCGTTTGGATCACCGGAAAAGAGGGACACACCGGAGCTGAGAGGCTGGGCCGGTCCTGAGCAAATAAATGGAATAAATGCACACATTGGAGGAGGAATGTAAATACCTGTGGATCGTCCGTGAAAAGAACGTGATTGAATTTGTTCGTGCAACAAAGGAAGCCAGGCGTGCTCTGTGAGACTCATTAAAGGAGCACAACGTCTTTTTACGCACGGCCTAAAAACAAACAAATAAATAATGTCGGACGATCCCAGGACTTCTGCTGACGCAGAAACATTGTTAAAATCACTCAAAGCCTCCCGCAGTGGGAAATTAGGAGCATGCACAAGGAAAATGAACGAAATGAAGGCCTTGCTTGTGGAGGACGGGAATGTGGAACATGTGAATGAAGTAGGGTTGACATGTGGAGATTATCCGGCTGAACAAAACGTGATCCGTCTCTTAAATGTGTCTCAACCACAGACCTTATTTCCAGCTATTTTCCAAAATCCTACGGAGACATTGGATTGCGTTTTTGACGAAAGAACTGGAAGGAGTTTACTTCCGGTTTTTAGGACGCATCACTGCGGTTCTCTATAAAGCTCTATTTAAATTCACACAACATCCTTAACCCTATGCAATCTGGATTCAGATCAAAGCACAGTACTGTGACTGCCAGTCTGAAAGTCTTAGACGATATTAAGGCTGCTTTGGATAATACATATTTTGTGTTGCATTGTTTATTGACCTGGCCAAAGCATCTGACTCTGTAGATCACCACATTCTGTCTAATGTTATGTTGATGTCTCGTTTCGGTCATCACGCCATTTGCTGGTTTCAGAGTTATCTAAGCGACCGTACTCAATGCGTCATGTTGGGTAGTACTGTCTCTGACCCTGTCACCTTGGAAAGGGGAGTTCCACAGGGCTCTATTTTGGGGCCCTTGCTCTTTTTATTATATGTAAACAATATTTGTAATCAGATTTTCCACCTATCATATCTATGCTGATGACACTATTGTATACTCATGTGCTCCTTCTCTGGATATGGTCGTTTCCAATAAAAAATTTGATGTCATCACGCTGCAGCATGCACTTCTTGATTCCAAACTGCTTGTTAGAATGCCGAGTGGCCATGGAGGAAAAATAGGAGAAGCAGGCAGGTTGGGGTTTTTCCATAGAAAACTGATTTATTTTTGCATCCACTGAGAGCACATGGCTGCCCTCCACCATCCACACAGTATACAACACCCTTCTCAACAACACTGACTGCTTTTTATAGGAGGCCTCAGATCTTCATTGGCTGGCACATAACATTATCTTTATGTAACGGCCCGTCTACACTACAGGCATCGAAAAATGCTTTCAACGCTTCGCCCATTCACTTGAATGGGGTGACGTAGAAGATTTTTAATCTTCACCGAACTGCATTGTGGGGAGCATGGCATGGCTTTGCAAGCATCACGAGCATCTATCGGCATCAAAAGTTGAGCAATGTTCAACTTTTGATTCTCCCAATGCTTGCGAAGCTGGCATCAGCCAATCAAATCCCGTTTATGCAAATCCCGCCAGTACAAGCGCTAGCCAATCAAACCGCGTGCAAGCTGGGAGAGCCAGACCGCAGTTCATTTCCTCATATTCCAAACGAGAAATTACGGTAGCAAATCACCCGGTTCTTTACGACCAGAACTATTTACCGGGATACAAACCGGAGGAACCAGGCATGGAGGGAGGTGGCAGAGACAGTGGGTGAAACTGGTAGGTTTTCGCCTGTTTGGAGAGTTTATATCCAGTTTTCTTCATTTTAACATTGCTATTGCTTTGTATGTCGGGGGGAGATTCATGTGATTGGTTGTTGGTCGCGTTGCTCGCAAAAAATCGCCAAGCTTCAGACACGCCCAGCTTCAAGACTTTTTGATGCCTGTAGTGTAGACGGGCCGTAAGCCAATATATACACATTTACTAAATATTTCCCCACTACTTTACCAATAATATACACATGAATAAAGCTATGACAATATACATTAAATAGATACAGCTATGTACAAAAATGTCGAACTCCCCCCTGGAGACTACCACTTGCCGTTTCCCTCCCGGAACTATATTTAGAGGTGTGCGGGCCCGGGGGAACTCTTTTGCCCGAACACCCTGGGAGAGAGAACAGACAGAGGTAAGTTTACTCATCACACAATCAATCACTACTTCTCACGTTTACTTCGTGAACAATCCCTCGCTACCCGTACTGTTAGAAATGTATGAATATGCGTATTTTAAACCGTATCCATTTCTTTACAAAGGCGAACGCCGAGCAGGAACGGCCCGGCGTCCGCGCCGCACGACACTCACCCACACAACATGCATTTCAATCAATTGTCAATAAACTCATCATTGTTCACTGTATAGCCCAACTGGATGGCCCTCACTCACTATGCGTGGGATGCAGCATTGGTTTTTATTAATGTGTAAAGCCATTTCAGGTAAGCGTCCACTCTACATACTGTATGTGCCAGATCTGCTCCAGTTTGTGACTCTTACAACCTCAGACCCAGTGCCTGGATACGGGTCCAGGTTACTGCTGTGCGGACCGAGGCTGGAGAAAGGAGTCTTTTTCATTATGGTCCTTGGTCATGATGGTCCTTCAATCACGCCTCAAACTGACGGCACTTGTCTCAATAGCATGTTTTAAATTGAAGTTGTCTGAGGTCCTTACCACCAGCTAATAAGTAGTGCCTTTCTTACTGTCCTAATGTGCTCAATGTAGTGACTGCTTTTCTTCTTTTGTTTACTTAGTTGTGTTCTCTGTATTTTATATGTTTGTGTTTGTGTGAGAACGTGTAACGTTGCTGCCTTCTTGACCAGGTCAGCATTGTAAATGAGATTTTGTCTTAATGTTTTCACCAGGTTAAATAAAGGTTAAATAAAAAGATGTTTGATTCCCTGAGGAAATCATTGTTATCTTGTCCATTACAACAGAGAGAGAGACTCTGCAGATGTGCAGCAGAGAGATAAACAAAGGTCTCTGGGTAATGAATGGCTGAGACTCCCTGCTGATTGGACGTGTAAATCTTCACAAAGGTCACGTCTCACCTGTTTAGTCCGTGGCCTTTAGAGCCTGTAGTCCATCACGGTTACATCAGCTGCTGTGATTAGAGACAGATCACTGAGGAAATGTCATTAGAGAGAGAAACATGCAAACAACACCAGAAGGGACGCGGGAAGTCAGTCAGAGTTGGGGGTACGGTGGGGGGGGAAGATGTTTTTTAAATATTGAAGTTAAAAGCATCAATCTGGTGCACTTTGAGAGCAACATGAAGAGATCTATGGATACATCTCTCAACACCCAGATGAAACACAACTGGAAGCAGATTTTATTTTTCTTATATTTTACGAAATTACAATTCTGCCGTCCTCTCATGATGAGGTTCAGGTAAAGCACGGTTAATGTATTATATTATTGAGGGAGAATTGTCCGGGGCTACAGAAAAAACATTCAGGGCTTTGGTCCTGTATAATAATTACTAATTATTGAATGCTGTAATTTGGTCTTTAGCAACAGCTTGTGAGAGCAGTGCATTCATCGGTGTTCGTTTTAATGCTGCCAGTTTGTTGACGGCCTGTGTGTTGATGGGACTTCTCATGCTCCCTTAATGTTTCCTTTGCCTTTCGCCAGTTCTTAAATCCTCCTTTCACAAAACTCCCATCCCTGAGCAAGAGACGAAGCACACCGCATTATCTATATTATGTATAGACTGCAATTAATAGTGCATTTACACTAAAATGCTAACTCAAAAATAGTAACTCAAAATAAACTTTTGTATTGATTTGTTTTGTGAACCTTTTGGCAGTTACAACGCTCCGCCAACAGATGGGGGTGCTGCAGCACCCTCAGCACCCCCCCTTCCCACGTCCCTGAACACCAGTTCCTGTGGAGATAAAGAAAGGTTCTCAGGTGGAAAGAAGTGGAGTACAAATACCTCATACTTTTTCTGGTATCAGTACTTTACTCCACTACTTACTTTTCTGACGACTTTTTACTTTTACTTCTTACATGTTGAACACTAATACCTGTACTTTCTACTTCTCACATGTTGAACTCAAATACCTGTACTTTCTACTTCTTACATGTTGAACTCTAATACCTGTACTTTCTACTTCTTACATGTTGAACTCTAATACCTGTACTTTCTACTTCTTACATGTTGAACTCTAATACCTGTACTTTCTACTTCTTACATGTTGAACTCTAATACCTGTACTTTCTACTTCTTACATGTTGAACTCTAATACCTGTACTTTCTACTTCTTACATGTTGAACTCAAATACCTGTACTTTCTACTTCTTACATGTTGAACACAAATACCTGTACTTTCTACTTCTTACATGTTGAACTCAAATACCTGTACTTTCTACTTCTTACATGTTGAACTCAAATACCTGTACTTTCTACTTCTTACATGTTGAACACAAATACCTGTACTTTCTACTTCTTACATGTTGAACTCAAATACCTGTACTTTCTACTTCTTACATGTTGAACTCAAATACCTGTACTTTCTACTTCTTACATGTTGAACTCTAATACCTGTACTTTCTACTTCTTACATGTTGAACTCAAATACCTGTACTTTCTACTTCTTACATGTTGAACTCAAATACCTGTACTTTCTACTTCTTACATGTTGAACTCAAATACCTGTACTTTCTACTTCTTACATGTTGAACTCAAATACCTGTACTTTCTACTTCTCACATGTTGAACTCAAATACCTGTACTTTCTACTTCTCACATGTTGAACTCAAATACCTGTACTTTCTACTTCTCACATGTTGAACTCAAATACCTGTACTTTCTACTTCTTACATGTTGAACTCAAATACCTGTACTTTCTACTTCTTACATGTTGAACACAAATACCTGTACTTTCTACTTCTTACATGTTGAACTCAAATACCTGTACTTTCTACTTCTTACATGTTGAACTCAAATACCTGTACTTTCTACTTCTTACATGTTGAACACAAATACCTGTACTTTCTACTTCTTACATGTTGAACTCAAATATCTGTACTTTCTACTTCTTACATGTTGAACTCAAATACCTGTACTTTCTACTTCTCACATGTTGAACTCAAATACCTGTACTTTCTACTTCTTACATGTTGAACTCAAATACCTGTACTTTCTACTTCTTACATGTTGAACTCAAATACCTGTACTTTCTACTTCTTACATGTTGAACTCAAATACCTGTACTTTCTACTTCTTACATGTTGAACTCAAATACCTGTACTTTCTACTTCTCACATGTTGAACTCAAATACCTGTACTTTTACTTCTTACATGTTGAACTCAAATACCTGTACTTTCTACTTCTTACATGTTGAACTCAAATACCTGTACTTTCTACTTCTTACATGTTGAACTCAAATACCTGTACTTTCTACTTCTTACATGTTGAACTCAAATACCTGTACTTTCTACTTCTTACATGTTGAACACAAATACCTGTACTTTCTACTTCTTACATGTTGAACTCAAATACCTGTACTTTCTACTTCTCACATGTTGAACTCAAATACCTGTACTTTCTACTTCTTACATGTTGAACTCAAATACCTGTACTTTCTACTTCTTACATGTTGAACTCAAATACCTGTACTTTCTACTTCTTACATGTTGAACTCAAATACCTGTACTTTCTACTTCTTACATGTTGAACTCAAATATCTGTACTTTCTACTTCTCACATGTTGAAGTCAAATACCTGTACTTTCTACTTCTCACATGTTGAACTCAAATACCTGTACTTTCTACTTCTCACATGTTGAACTCAAATACCTGTACTTTCTACTTCTTACATGTTGAACCCAAATACCTGTACTTTCTACTTCTTACATGTTGAACTCAAATACCTGTACTTTCTACTTCTTACATGTTGAACTCAAATACCTGTACTTTCTACTTCTTACATGTTGAACACTAATACCTGTACTTTCTACTTCTTACATGTTGAACTCAAATACCTGTACTTTCTACTTCTTACATGTTGAACTCAAATACCTGTACTTTCTACTTCTTACATGTTGAACTCAAATACCTGTACTTTCTACTTCTCACATGTTGAACTCAAATACCTGTACTTTCTACTTCTTACATGTTGAACCCAAATACCTGTACTTTCTACTTCTCACATGTTGAACTCAAATACCTGTACTTTCTACTTCTTACATGTTGAACCCAAATACCTGTACTTTCTACTTCTTACATGTTGAACACAAATACCTGTACTTTCTACTTCTTACATGTTGAACTCAAATACCTGTACTTTCTACTTCTCACATGTTGAACTCAAATACCTGTACTTTCTACTTCTCACATGTTGAACTCAAATACCTGTACTTTCTACTTCTCACATGTTGAACCCAAATACCTGTACTTTCTACTTCTCTCATTTCCCAAACAGGCTGGTTCCTTTAGTCTGAATGTGTGTTTGGTGGCGTGATCATTATTATTTAGAGTCATTGCGTGCCTATTGATTTGAACACGATCCGTGTATCCATCATTTCCTGGTCTTCTCTAAAGAAGAGGGACCAATGGAAACGTTGTCATGTTGCCGTTGGTCACCATGGAAACATTCATTAGCTAACAATGACATTATTGTTCTATTAATATAAAGGGAGGTCAGGTACTCTTTAAAACAGCTGCTAGTTATGGGTACTTTTTACTGAAGTACATTTCAAAGCCTCTTTACTTTGACTTGAGGAAAGAAGTTTAGTCAGTACTTCTACTCTCACCAGAGTATTTTTAAACACGAGTATCTGTACTTCTACTTGAGTAAAGGATGTGTGTACTTCGACTTGAGTAAAGGATGTGTGTACTTCGACTTGAGTAAAGGATGTGTGTACTTCTACCATCTCTGGTTCTGTGTTCCTCAGACGGTTCTTGTGGAGATAAAGAAAAGGTTCTGTGTGATAACAACACAACGCTGAAGGAAACCTCAGCAGCTCAATGTGGAAAATGTAATTCTGAGAAAAATAAATTGCGGCTGACACTCTGACACCAGAGTGTCCAAAACACACACACACACACACACACACACACACACACACACACACACACACACACACACACACACACACACACACACACACACACACACACACACACACACACACACACACACACACACACACACACACACACACACACACACACACACACACACACACACACCTGTTTTTAATAAAGTAGTTTAATCAAAAGTTGGAATGAAATGAAATATTTGCTGCATTTCTGACCCGACCCTAACTAGCCACATTTTTCTGATTTCTATTACAAGCTTTTACTAAACTGTGTGTGTGTGTGTGTGTGTGTGTGTGTGTGTGTGTGTGTGTGTGTGTGTGTGTGTGTGTGTGTGTGTGTGTGTGTGTGTGTGTGTCCTGCATTTCATTCAGCACCCCTGGGCTGTATAACCACAATAACAAACATCCTTGAATAACTCAAATGATTGAAAACAGACTTCATGCACTCTAAAAAGCTTCTCCATGTTTTCAGCTTTGTGCAGAACAGAGACGGAGTTGAACGGTTGAAGGCTTCCTGTAACGTCATGATCTCAGCCTCCACTCACTGGCGGCCTTGAGCCTCTGGCTGCTCTAAACCCCATGAACTGCTCACTGAGAGTCTGCAGAACCACGTCCACGAGGTCTGAAGGACAGACTCAAAAGGCTCATTATGTCTGCCAGGTTACTTTAGAGGCTGAAGCTCCACACCTGCAATGAAGTCATGAGATCAGATCTGAGAGGAGGAACCATCACATCCTCGACTTCCCGCTCTTATGGTTTAATGTTCAGAGCTCTAAGAAGCTGGAGAGGAGTTCTGGGAATAAGACCCTTCAGACAGAGCGTCAGAAACCTCTGATAACACCTGATAGAAACGGGTGAGCATTGTTTTTAAAAGGATAAGCATGATCAGCTGTTTCTTTTACAGGCGTCTGTACTCAAACTGAGCGCCTCCACCCTCTTCTCTGTGGAACATCCTTTCCATCTTGATGTAAGTATAGTCACGTAAGAACACTCCATATTCTAAATATCCAAAGGGAACTTGAACCCTGTTTCCCCGCACCGCTCCGTCTCTCGCTGGGTTTGTATTTTGGGACTCAGCCACTCGTCAGGAGTCAGAACGACTTGGTTTAACTTGCTCACCTCCTAGGAACCAGTTGAGTTTGCTTTGCTGATTTCTCTTCAACACCAACAGGAATCTCCCTCTCAGTCAAATCTGTCTCTGATACTAACAGGATGGATTGAATTGGATTTGTCTTTGGAGGCAAAGAGAAGTCCTCAGACACTTCATTAAAGTCAATTCAATTCAAAACCTTTATTTATCCAGGTGAAATCCCATTGAGATCATTTACCTCTTTTCCAAGGGAGACCTGCAGCAGCAGGTTCCACATGAAGACATAAAAACATGAACAACAGAACAACAAAAGGACTCCATACCCAGTGCTGGGTCTAGGGTCTGTTGGAAGCAGTTTCCCAGTGAACCTCCCTGATAGAGCAGACCCCCCTCACAGAAACAAAGATGGCCGGCTTCTTTATTCTCTGGTATTGTATTTCAGGACGTCACATTGGACCCTCTTCTTTTTGCTCATGATGTGCCGTCACCATGGATACATGCTATGAATCCTCTCCTGCAGCAGCTTCACATCTCAGGTTGAAGAAGCTTTATTTATTATTATTTATCGTGGAGAGCAGATGTTCAGAGGCTGCTGCGTCCTGCTGCAGACGGTCGATACGGTGTGTGTGTGTGTGTGTGTGTGTGTGTGTGTGTGTGTGTGTGTGTGTGTTTGTGTGTGTGTGTGTGTGTGTGTGTGTGTGTGTGTGTGTGTGTGTGTGTGTGTGTGTGTGTGTGGCTGATTGATCACATCAATTGTAACCGCACTAAATTGTAAACGGTAGAATTGATCATGAATACATTGTCTGTCATTTAAAGTGAGCAACATTATGTTCGGATCACACGGACGCATACGCCGCCTCCATTTACTGTTTTATGATCAGTTAACATCACACACACACACACACACACACACACACACACACACACACACACACACACACACACACACACACACACACACACACACACACACACGCACGCACACACACACACACACACACACACACACACACACAGCCCAATGTGTGTCTGGAGAGGAAAATCCAACAGATTTAGGACTTCACTATATGAAGTCGGGCGGCTGTGGCTCAGTGGATAGTGTGCTGGACTTTGAATCAGGGGTCACAGGTTCAAACCCCAGTGCAGTCAGCATGTCGTTGTGTCCCTGAGACACCTCACCCCAAAGTGCTCCTGTGGGGATTGCCCACAGTATGGAGTATGTGAGTCTCTTTGGATAAAGCGTCTAACATGTGATGAATATGGCAGCTGTTGTACTTTGATGGATGGAAGGCGTGTGTTAGTGTTGTACTCCTCTCTCTGCTTTCTGGGGGATATCACTGCAGCTGCCTCGTGACGAAGGACCAGCGAACGGAGCTTGAGATCCTCAGATTATACAGACGATCAGAGCATTCACACAGCAGGTCTCAGAGGTGAATGTTGTTCAGTTTAAAGCTAGTCTATATAGTGCTGTTAAGCAAGGCCACATGCAAACACTAGAAACATCAAAATGACTTTTATGCAAACATGTACTTCGGTATCTGTTCGCATGATTCTCTTTCCTCCTGGATGAGGGTTAGTTTGCTGAGATTACGTTTGTTTTAAATGGGAGAAATGTACACATTGTGCTGGAGGAAGATATGAAGCCTTTCTACCCTGCTTCCTCCCTGATGTAGAAACACAAACAGTACAGGAGAGATGGAGGTTGTTAGTAACTGCTGCTGCTTCTCGTTGTTCGTGTCTTCTGAATAATTGAGCAGGCGTTTGGCAGACATATTGGTTCATATGTCAGATGATGTTGCTCTCTCCTGATTGGTTCATATCCCAGATGATGTTATTTCTCCGGGCCCCGAGGCCTCGTCTTCCTGATGAAGAGCAGGAATAACCTGCTGATGTTCATGTTCCTGCTGAATGGATGCTTTACATTTAGATTCCCCTGCAGGCGCACTTACCTCCTGATGTTAAACAAGGACTGAGGGAGGAGACATGTACAGGGGAGGAGAGAGGAAAGGAGACGAAACAAGTACAGGAGAGGAGAGAGGAGAGGAGAGGAGAGGAGAGGGAAGGAGAGGGGAGGAGAGGAGAGAAGGAAGGAGAGGACTCAAGTACAGGAGAGAGGAGAGGAGAGGAGAGGAGAGGAGAAGGAAGGAGAGGGGAGGAGAGAGGAAAGGAGAGAGGAGAGGAAACGGGACAGGAGAGGAAACAAGTACAGGAGAGGAGAGAGGAGAAGAGATGAAACAAGTACAGGAGAGGAGAAAGGAGAGGAGAGGAGAGAGGGAAGGAGAGGAGAGGAGAGGAGAGAAGGAAGGAGAGGACTCAAGTACAGGAGAGGAGAGAGGAAAGGAGAAGAAACAAGTACAGGAGAGGAGAGAGGAGAGGAGAGGAAACGGGAGAGGAGAGGAAACAAGTACAGGAGAGGAGAGAGGAGAGGAAACAGGAGAGGAGAGGAAACAGGAGAGGAGAGAGGAGAGGAAACAGGAGAGGAGAGGAAACAAGTACAGGAGAGGAGAGAGGAGAGGAAACAGGAGAGGAGAGAGGAGAGGAAACTTTGGGTTACTTAGCGTGACCTTGGTTCTTTGATAACAGTGAGGTGTTTCCCTCTGGGGGAAGACGCTCCCGCGTGACCAACTAAGGAAGCTCCAATGACACATCGTCTGTCAGTGACCGACAGGTCGAACTGTACCTGGGGCCCGCCCCTCATATTAATACAGATTGACCACTTCTCAAATCATTCAAGAGCGGTTTCTTCCCGTGTCTCTGCGAGGAGGGAAGTGATGGTGAAACACCTCACTCTGTTATCAAAGAACCAAGGTCACGTTAAGTAACCCAAATCTCTTTTGTTTCACTTTGGGAGATATAGTGTAAGTCAAAATGTGTTATACCTACAGAAATCTCGAGATACCGTTTCCCGCAGTCCCCCAGTGTGACATGCATAAAACAGAAAAGGGCCTAGATTAACGGGGTATACAACTCAGTAATAGTATTAATAAGTTCTGGTTAATAATATATTGAATCATTATTTAATTTATATAGACCATTCCCGGACTGCATAAATGTTCCAGAAGCCTTTAATATAGTTGAACCAGGCAGTGATCACCACAGGAAGCTGGTGCTCTGCCTCGAGCACTGCTTGAGCCGAGGGCGGTTCAGAGACATCCAGTCCATAAGATCGTATAAAAGTGTGGGGCGAGGCCCAGCTCGGCGCCGCGCAGATATCCTGCACCAAAACTCCTTTAAACAAGGCCCATGAAGCAGCCGTACTCCTGCTGGGAGGAGCTCTCCACCCAGGGAAGGTTTGCAGCTATGAGCCAGAGGGACAGTCTCTGGCGGGACAGCTTCACCCAAGGCTTGGACGGCCATCGTGGAGCCACCAAGATTACGAGAATATTCTGATGCCGCTGTCTCTTAACGGAGAAAGAGCTGCCTCCACACACTTGCTGAATACCCTCGGGGCTAATGAAAGTCTGAACGGGAGAGGAGAGGAAGCAAGGAGAAGAAAACAGGAAACACGTAAGGAGAGGAGAGGAGAGGAAACAGGAAACAGGAGAGGAGAGAGGAAACACTTGCAGGAGAGGAAACAGGAAATAGGAAACAGCAGAGGAGAGGAAACATATAACACTATAGCAGATATATCTATCCTGCCTTCACTGTTGTCTTTATTTTGTAAAGCTCTTGTCTTCAGGACCGTTTCCTCTGACCTCTCGATCTGCTACAGTCTGTTAACTCATTAAAAACACTCAATGTATAATTAATGCTCTATTATGCAAATGTTATTACATTTTCATATCCTTTTCTGAGCAGAATTAAATACATCATATTGAAAGTTAAATTATTTAGAAGCTCGGAGAGAGAGAGGCAGCAGGGGGCGTGTGTGTGTGTGTGTGTGTGTGTGTGTGTGTGTGTGTGTGTGTGTGTGTGTGTGTGTGTGTGTGTGTGTGTGTGTGTGTGTGTGTGTGTGTGTGTGAGGGTCAGATCTGAATCTCAAATTGTTTCAGAGCAGCGTGGCATCGATGTGTTTCAGCAGAGACGCTCAGATACGAATCATAACGAGGGTTTTGTGCATTTCCTAAATGTATGGAGAATTACATTTCACAGTGTGTGTGTGTGTGTGTGTGTGTGTGTGTGTGTGTGTGTGTGAGATGGGTCCATGTTGTTATCCAGCTGTGTTCACACTGATTGGGTCACGATGTGTGTGAGGCCGTCTGCAGGAACAGATAATAGGTTCCTGATATCCTGCAGAGTGCATCAACTCTGACATTTAATAAGCAACATGTGTGTGTATGATTAGCAACATGTGTGTGTATGATTAGCAACATGTGTGTGTATGATTAGCAACATGTGTGTGTATGATTAGCAACATGTGTGTTCATAATTAGTAACATGTGTGTGTATGATTAGCAACATGTGTGTGTTTGATTAGCAACATGTGTGTGTATGATTAATAACATGTGTGTGTATGATTAGTAACATGTGTGTGTATGATTAGTAACATGTGTGTATGATTAGTAACATGTGTGTGTATGATTAATAACATGTGTGTGTATGATTAGCAACATGTGTGTGTTTGATTAGCAACATGTGTGTGTTTGATTAGCAACATGTGTGTGTATGATTAATAACATGTGTGTGTATGATTAGCAACATGTGTGTGTATGATTAATAACATGTGTGTGTATGATTAGCAACATGTGTGTGTTTGATTAGCAACATGTGTGTTTGATTAGCAACATGTGTGTGTTTGATTAGCAACATGTGTGTGTTTGATTAGCAACATGTGTGTGTATGATTAACAACATGTGTGTGTATGATTAGCAAATAAGTGTGTGTATGATTAATAACATGTGTGTGTATGATTAGTAACGTGTGTGTGTATGATTAGCAACATGTGTGTGTTTGATTAGCAACATGTGTGTGTATGATTAGCAACATGTGTGTGTATGATTAACAACATGTGTGTGTATGATTAGCAAATAAGTGTGTGTATGATTAGCAACATGTGTGTGTTTGATTAGCAACATGTGTATGTATGATTAACAACATGTGTGTGTTTGATTAGCAACATGTGTGTGTATGATTAACAACATGTGTGTGTTTGATTAGCAAATAAGTGTGTGTATGATTAACAACATGTGTGTGTATGATTAGCAAATAAGTGTGTGTATGATTAGTAACGTGTGTGTGTATGATTAGCAAATAAGTGTGTGTATGATTAGCAACATGTGTGTGTATGATTAGCAACATGTGTGTGTTTGATTAGCAACATGTGTGTGTATGATTAGCAACATGTGTGTGTTTGATTAGCAAATAAGTGTGTGTATGATTAGCAACGTGTGTGTGTTTGATTAGCAAATAAGTGTGTGTATGATTAGCAACGTGTGTGTGTATGATTAGCAAATAAGTGTGTGTATGATTAGCAACATGTGTGTTTGATTAGCAACATGTGTGTTTGATTAGTAACATGTGTGTGTATGATTAGCAAATAAGTGTGTGTATGATTAACAACATGTGTGTGTTTGATTAGCAAATAAGTGTGTGTATGATTAGCAACGTGTGTGTGTATGATTAGCAAATAAGTGTGTGTATGATTAGCAACATGTGTGTTTGATTAGCAACATGTGTGTTTGATTAGTAACATGTGTGTTTGATTAGCAACATGTGTGTGTTTGATTAGCAACATGTGTGTTTGATTAGCAACATGTGTGTTTGATTAGTAACATGTGTGTTTGATTAGCAACATGTGTGTTTGATTAGTAACATGTGTGTTTGATTAGCAACATGTGTGTTTGATTAGTAACATGTGTGTGTATGATTAGCAACATGTGTGTGTATGATTAACAACATGTGTGTGTATGATTAGCAAATAACTGTGTGTATGATTAGCAACATGTGTGTGTTTGATTAGCAACATGTGTGTGTATGATTAACAACATGTGTGTGTATGATTAGCAAATAAGTGTGTGTATGATTAATAACATGTGTGTGTATGATTAGTAACGTGTGTGTGTATGATTAGCAAATAAGTGTGTGTATGATTAGCAACATGTGTGTTTGATTAGTAACATGTGTGTGTTTGATTAGCAACATGTGTGTATGATTAGTAACGTGTGTGTGTATGATTAGCAAATAAGTGTGTGTATGATTAGCAACATGTATGTTTGATTAGCAACATGTGTGTTTGATTAGTAACATGTGTGTTTGATTAGTAACATGTGTGTGTATGATTAGCAAATAAGTGTGTGTATGATTAGTAACATGTGTGTTTGATTAGCAACATGTGTGTTTGATTAGTAACATGTGTGTATGATTAGTAACGTGTGTGTGTATGATTAGTAACATGTGTGTTTGATTAGCAACATGTGTGTGTTTGATTAGTAACATGTGTGTTTGATTAGCAACATGTGTGTTTGATTAGTAACATGTGTGTTTGATTAGCAACATGTGTGTGTTTGATTAGCAACATGTGTGTTTGATTAGTAACATGTGTGTTTGATTAGCAACATGTGTGTGTTTGATTAGTAACATGTGTGTTTGATTAGCAACATGTGTGTTTGATTAGTAACATGTGTGTTTGATTAGCAACATGTGTGTTTGATTAGTAACATGTGTGTTTGATTAGCAACATGTGTGTGTATGATTAGCAACATGTGTGTGTATGATTAACAACATGTGTGTGTATGATTAGCAAATAAGTGTGTGTATGATTAATAACATGTGTGTGTATGATTAGTAACGTGTGTGTGTATGATTAGCAAATAAGTGTGTGTATGATTAGTAACATGTGTGTTTGATTAGCAACATGTGTGTTTGATTAGTAACATGTGTGTTTGATTAGCAACATGTGTGTGTTTGATTAGCAACATGTGTGTTTGATTAGTAACATGTGTGTTTGATTAGCAACATGTGTGTGTTTGATTAGTAACATGTGTGTTTGATTAGCAACATGTGTGTTTGATTAGTAACATGTGTGTTTGATTAGCAACATGTGTGTTTGATTAGTAACATGTGTGTTTGATTAGTAACATGTGTGTTTGATTAGTAACATGTGTGTTTGATTAGCAACATGTGTGTGTTTGATTAGCAACATGTGTGTTTGATTAGTAACATGTGTGTTTGATTAGCAACATGTGTGTGTTTGATTAGTAACATGTGTGTTTGATTAGCAACATGTGTGTTTGATTAGTAACATGTGTGTTTGATTAGCAACATGTGTGTTTGATTAGTAACATGTGTGTTTGATTAGTAACATGTGTGTTTGATTAGCAACATGTGTGTTTGATTAGTAACATGTGTGTTTGATTAGCAACATGTGTGTTTGATTAGTAACATGTGTGTTTGATTAGCAACATGTGTGTGTATGATTAGCAACATGTGTGTGTATGATTAACAACATGTGTGTGTATGATTAGCAAATAAGTGTGTGTATGATTAATAACATGTGTGTGTATGATTAGTAACGTGTGTGTGTATGATTAGCAACATGTGTGTGTTTGATTAGCAACATGTGTGTGTATGATTAGCAACATGTGTGTGTATGATTAACAACATGTGTGTGTATGATTAGCAAATAAGTGTGTGTATGATTAGCAACATGTGTGTGTTTGATTAGCAACATGTGTGTGTATGATTAACAACATGTGTGTGTTTGATTAGCAACATGTGTGTGTATGATTAACAACATGTGTGTGTTTGATTAGCAAATAAGTGTGTGTATGATTAACAACATGTGTGTGTATGATTAGCAAATAAGTGTGTGTATGATTAGTAACGTGTGTGTGTATGATTAGCAAATAAGTGTGTGTATGATTAGCAACATGTGTGTGTATGATTAGCAACATGTGTGTGTTTGATTAGCAACATGTGTGTGTATGATTAGCAACATGTGTGTGTTTGATTAGCAACATGTGTGTGTATGATTAACAACATGTGTGTGTTTGATTAGCAAATAAGTGTGTGTATGATTAGCAACGTGTGTGTGTATGATTAGCAAATAAGTGTGTGTATGATTAGCAACATGTGTGTTTGATTAGCAACATGTGTGTTTGATTAGTAACATGTGTGTTTGATTAGCAACATGTGTGTGTTTGATTAGCAACATGTGTGTTTGATTAGCAACATGTGTGTTTGATTAGTAACATGTGTGTTTGATTAGCAACATGTGTGTTTGATTAGTAACATGTGTGTTTGATTAGCAACATGTGTGTTTGATTAGTAACATGTGTGTGTATGATTAGCAACATGTGTGTGTATGATTAACAACATGTGTGTGTATGATTAGCAAATAACTGTGTGTATGATTAGCAACATGTGTGTGTTTGATTAGCAACATGTGTGTGTATGATTAACAACATGTGTGTGTATGATTAGCAAATAAGTGTGTGTATGATTAATAACATGTGTGTGTTTGATTAGCAAATAAGTGTGTGTATGATTAGTAACATGTGTGTGTTTGATTAGCAACATGTGTGTGTATGATTAGCAAATAAGTGTGTGTATGATTAACAACATGTGTGTGTATGATTAGCAAATAAGTGTGTGTATGATTAGTAACATGTGTGTGTTTGATTAGCAACATGTGTGTGTATGATTAACAACATGTGTGTGTATGATTAGCAAATAAGTGTGTGTATGATTAATAACATGTGTGTGTATGATTAGTAACGTGTGTGTGTATGATTAGCAAATAAGTGTGTGTATGATTAGCAACATGTGTGTTTGATTAGCAACATGTGTGTGTATGATTAGCAACATGTGTGTATGATTAGTAACGTGTGTGTGTATGATTAGCAAATAAGTGTGTGTATGATTAGCAACATGTGTGTTTGATTAGCAACATGTGTGTTTGATTAGTAACATGTGTGTTTGATTAGTAACATGTGTGTGTATGATTAGCAAATAAGTGTGTGTATGATTAGTAACATGTGTGTTTGATTAGCAACATGTGTGTTTGATTAGTAACATGTGTGTATGATTAGTAACGTGTGTGTGTATGATTAGTAACATGTGTGTTTGATTAGCAACATGTGTGTGTTTGATTAGTAACATGTGTGTTTGATTAGCAACATGTGTGTTTGATTAGTAACATGTGTGTTTGATTAGCAACATGTGTGTGTTTGATTAGCAACATGTGTGTTTGATTAGTAACATGTGTGTTTGATTAGCAACATGTGTGTGTTTGATTAGTAACATGTGTGTTTGATTAGCAACATGTGTGTTTGATTAGTAACATGTGTGTTTGATTAGCAACATGTGTGTTTGATTAGTAACATGTGTGTTTGATTAGCAACATGTGTGTGTATGATTAGCAACATGTGTGTGTATGATTAACAACATGTGTGTGTATGATTAGCAAATAAGTGTGTGTATGATTAGTAACATGTGTGTTTGATTAGCAACATGTGTGTTTGATTAGTAACATGTGTGTTTGATTAGCAACATGTGTGTGTTTGATTAGCAACATGTGTGTTTGATTAGTAACATGTGTGTTTGATTAGCAACATGTGTGTGTTTGATTAGTAACATGTGTGTTTGATTAGCAACATGTGTGTTTGATTAGTAACATGTGTGTTTGATTAGCAACATGTGTGTTTGATTAGTAACATGTGTGTTTGATTAGCAACATGTGTGTGTATGATTAGCAACATGTGTGTGTATGATTAACAACATGTGTGTGTATGATTAGCAAATAAGTGTGTGTATGATTAATAACATGTGTGTGTATGATTAGTAACGTGTGTGTGTATGATTAGCAAATAAGTGTGTGTATGATTAGCAACATGTGTGTGTATGATTAGTAACGTGTGTGTGTATGATTAGCAAATAAGTGTGTGTATGATTAGCAACATGTGTGTGTATGATTAGTAACGTGTGTGTGTATGATTAGCAAATAAGTGTGTGTATGATTAGCAACATGTGTGTTTGATTAGTAACATGTGTGTGTTTGATTAGCAACATGTGTGTATGATTAGTAACGTGTGTGTGTATGATTAGCAAATAAGTGTGTGTATGATTAGCAACATGTGTGTTTGATTAGCAACATGTGTGTTTGATTAGTAACATGTGTGTTTGATTAGTAACATGTGTGTGTATGATTAGCAACATGTGTGTGTATGATTAACAACATGTGTGTGTATGATTAGCAAATAAGTGTGTGTATGATTAATAACATGTGTGTGTATGATTAGTAACATGTGTGTGTTTGATTAGCAACATGTGTGTATGATTAGTAACGTGTGTGTGTATGATTAGCAAATAAGTGTGTGTATGATTAGCAACATGTGTGTTTGATTAGCAACATGTGTGTTTGATTAGTAACATGTGTGTTTGATTAGTAACATGTGTGTGTATGATTAGCAACATGTGTGTGTATGATTAACAACATGTGTGTGTATGATTAGCAAATAAGTGTGTGTATGATTAGCAACATGTGTGTGTATGATTAGCAAATAAGTGTGTGTATGATTAGCAACATTTGTGTTTGATTAGTAACATGTGTGTGTTTGATTAGCAACATGTGTGTATGATTAGTAACGTGTGTGTGTATGATTAGCAAATAAGTGTGTGTATGATTAGCAACATGTGTGTTTGATTAGCAACATGTGTGTTTGATTAGTAACATGTGTGTGTATGATTAGCAACATGTGTGTTTGATTAGTAACATGTGTGTGTATGATTAGCAACATGTGTGTATGATTAGTAACGTGTGTGTGTATGATTAGCAAATAAGTGTGTGTATGATTAGCAACATGTGTGTGTTTGATTAGTAACATGTGTGTGTTTGATTAGCAACATGTGTGTATGATTAGTAACGTGTGTGTGTATGATTAGCAAATAAGTGTGTGTATGATTAGCAACATGTGTGTTTGATTAGCAACATGTGTGTTTGATTAGTAACATGTGTGTTTGATTAGTAACATGTGTGTGTATGATTAGCAACATGTGTGTGTATGATTAACAACATGTGTGTGTATGATTAGCAAATAAGTGTGTGTATGATTAGCAACATGTGTGTGTTTGATTAGCAACATGTGTGTGTATGATTAACAACATGTGTGTGTATGATTAGCAAATAAGTGTGTGTATGATTAATAACATGTGTGTGTATGATTAGTAACGTGTGTGTGTATGATTAGTAACGTGTGTGTGTATGATTAGCAAATAAGTGTGTGTATGATTAGCAACATGTGTGTTTGATTAGCAACATGTGTGTTTGATTAGTAACATGTGTGTGTATGATTAGCAACATGTGTGTTTGATTAGTAACGTGTGTGTGTATGATTAGCAACATGTGTGTGTATGATTAGCAACATGTGTGTATGATTAGTAACGTGTGTGTGTATGATTAGCAACATGTGTGTATGATTAGCAACATGTGTGTGTATGATTAGCAACATGTGTGTATGATTAGTAACGTGTGTGTGTATGATTAGCAAATAAGTGTGTGTATGATTAGCAACATGTGTGTTTGATTAGCAACATGTGTGTTTGATTAGCAACATGTGTGTTTGATTAGCAACATGTGTGTTTGATTAGCAACATGTGTGTTTGATTAGCAACATGTGTGTTTGATTAGTAACATGTGTGTGTATGATTAGCAACATGTGTGTTTGATTAGCAACATGTGTGTATGATTAGCAACATGTGTGTTTGATTAGCAACATGTGTGTTTGATTAGTAACATGTGTGTGTATGATTAGCAACATGTGTGTTTGATTAGTAACATGTGTGTGTATGATTAGCAACATGTGTGTATGATTAGTAACGTGTGTGTGTATGATTAGCAAATAAGTGTGTGTATGATTAGCAACATGTGTGTTTGATTAGTAACATGTGTGTTTGATTAGTAACATGTGTGTGTATGATTAGCAACATGTGTGTGTATGATTAACAACATGTGTGTGTATGATTAGCAAATAAGTGTGTGTATGATTAGCAACATGTGTGTGTTTGATTAGCAACATGTGTGTGTATGATTAACAACATGTGTGTGTATGATTAGCAAATAAGTGTGTGTATGATTAATAACATGTGTGTGTATGATTAGCAAATAAGTGTGTGTATGATTAGCAACATGTGTGTTTGATTAGTAACATGTGTGTGTATGATTAGCAACATGTGTGTTTGATTAGTAACATGTGTGTGTATGATTAGCAACATGTGTGTTTGATTAGTAACATGTGTGTGTATGATTAGCAACATGTGTGTTTGATTAGTAACATGTGTGTGTATGATTAGCAACATGTGTGTGTTTGATTAGCAACATGTGTGTGTATGATTAACAACATGTGTGTGTATGATTAGCAAATAAGTGTGTGTATGATTAATAACATGTGTGTGTATGATTAGTAACGTGTGTGTGTATGATTAGCAAATAAGTGTGTGTATGATTAGCAACATGTGTGTTTGATTAGTAACATGTGTGTGTATGATTAGCAACATGTGTGTTTGATTAGTAACATGTGTGTGTATGATTAGCAACATGTGTGTTTGATTAGTAACGTGTGTGTGTATGATTAGCAAATAAGTGTGTGTTTGATTAGCAACATGTGTGTTTGATTAGTAACATGTGTGTGTATGATTAGCAACATGTGTGTTTGATTAGTAACATGTGTGTGTATGATTAGCAACATGTGTGTATGATTAGTAACGTGTGTGTGTATGATTAGCAAATAAGTGTGTGTATGATTAGCAACATGTGTGTTTGATTAGCAACATGTGTGTTTGATTAGCAACATGTGTGTTTGATTAGCAACATGTGTGTTTGATTAGCAACATGTGTGTTTGATTAGTAACATGTGTGTGTATGATTAGCAACATGTGTGTTTGATTAGCAACATGTGTGTATGATTAGCAACATGTGTGTTTGATTAGCAACATGTGTGTTTGATTAGTAACATGTGTGTGTATGATTAGCAACATGTGTGTTTGATTAGCAACATGTGTGTTTGATTAGCAACATGTGTGTTTGATTAGCAACATGTGTGTTTGATTAGTAACATGTGTGTGTATGATTAGCAACATGTGTGTTTGATTAGCAACATGTGTGTATGATTAGCAACATGTGTGTGTATGATTAGCAACATGTGTGTATGATTAGTAACGTGTGTGTGTTTGATTAGCAACATGTGTGTGTATGATTAGCAACATGTGTGTTTGATTAGTAACATGTGTGTGTATGATTAGCAACATGTGTGTGTATGATTAATAACATGTGTGTGTATGATTAGCAACATGTGTGTATGATTAGTAACGTGTGTGTGTATGATTAGCAAATAAGTGTGTGTATGATTAGCAACATGTGTGTTTGATTAGTAACATGTGTGTGTATGATTAGCAACATGTGTGTTTGATTAGTAACATGTGTGTGTATGATTAGCAACATGTGTGTTTGATTAGTAACATGTGTGTGTATGATTAGCAACATGTGTGTTTGATTAGTAACATGTGTGTGTATGATTAGCAACATGTGTGTGTTTGATTAGCAACATGTGTGTGTATGATTAACAACATGTGTGTGTATGATTAGCAAATAAGTGTGTGTATGATTAATAACATGTGTGTGTATGATTAGTAACGTGTGTGTGTATGATTAGCAAATAAGTGTGTGTATGATTAGCAACATGTGTGTTTGATTAGTAACATGTGTGTGTATGATTAGCAACATGTGTGTTTGATTAGTAACATGTGTGTGTATGATTAGCAACATGTGTGTTTGATTAGTAACGTGTGTGTGTATGATTAGCAAATAAGTGTGTGTTTGATTAGCAACATGTGTGTTTGATTAGTAACATGTGTGTGTATGATTAGCAACATGTGTGTTTGATTAGTAACATGTGTGTGTATGATTAGCAACATGTGTGTATGATTAGTAACGTGTGTGTGTATGATTAGCAAATAAGTGTGTGTATGATTAGCAACATGTGTGTTTGATTAGCAACATGTGTGTTTGATTAGCAACATGTGTGTTTGATTAGCAACATGTGTGTTTGATTAGTAACATGTGTGTGTATGATTAGCAACATGTGTGTTTGATTAGCAACATGTGTGTATGATTAGCAACATGTGTGTTTGATTAGCAACATGTGTGTTTGATTAGTAACATGTGTGTGTATGATTAGCAACATGTGTGTTTGATTAGCAACATGTGTGTTTGATTAGCAACATGTGTGTTTGATTAGCAACATGTGTGTTTGATTAGTAACATGTGTGTGTATGATTAGCAACATGTGTGTTTGATTAGCAACATGTGTGTATGATTAGCAACATGTGTGTGTATGATTAGCAACATGTGTGTATGATTAGTAACGTGTGTGTGTTTGATTAGCAACATGTGTGTGTATGATTAGCAACATGTGTGTTTGATTAGTAACATGTGTGTGTATGATTAGCAACATGTGTGTGTATGATTAGCAACATGTGTGTTTGATTAATAACATGTGTGTGTATGATTAGCAGTGTTGGGCTAGGTACTTTTAAAAAGTAACTAGTAATAGTTATAGTTACTGCTCTCAAAAAAGTAACTAGTTACTTTACAGGACAGTTTGTCTCTGCCACAGTCTGAGGAACAGAGAGAGAGATGAGGAACAGAGATAGAGATGAGGAACAGATGGAGAGATGAGGAACAGAGAGAGAGATGAGGAACAGATGGAGAGATGAGGAACAGAGAGAGAGATGAGGAACAGAGAGAGAGATGAGGAACAGATGGAAAGATGAGGAACAGAGAGAGAGAGATGAGGAACAGATGGAGAGATGAGGAACAGAGAGAGAGATGAGGAACAGAGAGAGAGATGAGGAACAGATGGAGAGATGAGGAACAGAGAGAGAGATGAGGAACAGAGAGAGAGATGAGGAACAGATGGAAAGATGAGGAACAGAGAGAGAGAGATGAGGAACAGATGGAGAGATGAGGAACAGAGAGAGAGATGAGGAACAGAGAGAGAGATGAGGAACAGAGAGAGAGAGATGAGGAACAGATGGAAAGATGAGGAACAGAGAGAGAGAGATGAGGAACAGAGAGAGAGAGATGAGGAACAGAGAGAGAGATGAGGAACAGATGGAGAGATGAGGAACAGATGGAGAGATGAGGAACAGAGAGAGAGATGAGGAACAGATGGAGAGATGAGGAACAGAGAGAGAGAGATGAGGAACAGATGGAGAGATGAGGAACAGATGGAGAGATGAGGAACAGAGAGAGAGATGAGGAACAGATGGAGAGATGAGGAACAGAGAGAGAGAGATGAGGAACAGATGGAGAGATGAGGAACAGATGGAGATCAAAACCCTGAACGTTACACACTGTACTCCAGACAAGGGCTCAGATCTCCTATCATTTCTGCAGTCAGTGAAGGCAGCATTTAACCTGGACCAGAGATGTATTGGTAAGACAAAGCATGTGTACTTTTACTCGAGGTACGGCATCTATGGATTTCCTGTTTCCTGGGAGCTACAGAGCTTCTCTCTGATTGGCTGGATTGATGAGGTGTCACCTGTTCCTCTAACAGATCCATCTGGTCATGCTGCTGATCAATCACACACACACACACACACACACACACACACACACACACACACACACACACACACACACACACACCATTTGTTAGACACTTTTATCCAAAGCGACTAACAAACATTCAATACTGTGGGCAATCCCCACAGGAGCAATTTGAGGTGAAGTGTCTCAGGGACACAACGACATGCTGACTGCAGTGGGACTTGAACTTGCTATACCCTGATT
>NC_136911.1:623673-654941 GCF_949606895.1 Notothenia rossii
ACACACACACACACACACACACACCAAAGGGTCAGCAGCGAGGATTATCACGCTGTCACACTCCAACGGATAACAAGCTGCAGACAGAAGTCCACTCCTGTGTGTGAGTGTTTCTAAGTGTGTGTTGCATTAGCATGCATCGTCATGGCTGCTCCCTTTAATGCATCTTTCATCGTGCTGTGTGTGTGTGTGTGTGTGTGTGTGTGTGTGTGTGTGTGTGTGTGTGTGTGTGTGTGTGTGTGTGTGTGTGTGTGTGTGTGCTGCGCATCCTACTGAATATTACATGATACACAGTTCCTGTTTGTATCAACTCACACCACAGGGACACATGTTGTATTCTGTGCAGATACACAGATGTGTGTGTAACGTACACACTTCACACACACTTCACACACACCTTACAGCAGCGTTAACACACAGGAGTCCTAACGCAGCGAAAGGAGGCTTTACCTGAGTTTACCTCCTTTTCTCATGCCTCTATGCACCTAGGGGGTTTAATTGGATGCATGTGTGAGGTAATGAGCAATTAGCATCAGGAAACGCCACAATAAGGTGATATAGGGGAGTTTTAGTGCCGTGTGCAAAACACAGACTACATGTAACTGACACTCACCCACAGTTTCCCTCTGAATATGACCCTGCAGCATCACTGTGTGTGTGTGTGTGTGTGTGTGTGTGTGTGTGTGTGTGTGTGTGTGTGTGTGTGTGTGTGTGTGTGTGTGTGTGTGTGTGTGTGTGTGTGTGTGTGTGTGTGCGCGCGCTCTCTCTTCGTTAGTACAGCAGATGGTGTGAGTGAGCAGGACGGTCATTTCTAAATCAATAGCCGGGCACATGGGAGGCACTGTGTGACACACACACACACACACACACACACACACACACACACACACACACACACACACACACACACACACACACACACACACACACACACACACACACACACACACACGATGCAACTGCTAAACTGCTAATTACTCCTTATTGTGTCCTGTCTTTCCAGTCTATTGTACTTTCTTATGCAGCTTTTAGACCATTTGTAAATGCCCCTCTTCCTCTTCCTCCTCCTCCTCCTCCTCCTCCTCCTCCTCCTCCTCCTCCTCCTCCTCTTCTCAGTAAAGTCTGGTGTTGGCTCAGTGCCTCCCTACATGCGAGCTCCCCTCAGAGCCTTCCTCCCTCTCAGTGTGGATTGTTTGGCTCTCGGGTGTTTAATAGAGCAGGAGCTGCAGAATGAGATGAAGCTCCATGTTTTCCACCAGTCAGTCGTCACGGTGACAGAGAGCTGGAAAGGTTGGAAACAGCAGTAATTATTCTTTAAATGCCTCCGTGTCAAACTGTCTTTCTGTCACGGAGAAGTGAAGCCGAGCCTCGGGGAGTCGGAGCTTTTGGAGAGGAAAGAGTGTGAGAATGAGCCCAAAGCCCAGAGGAGGCCGTCGGAGCGAAATTAAAAAAGAGAATCAGTGACAGGATCAGCAGCTCCTTCAGAAAGCACTCATTACAAATCATTAATACTCACAAACCCCCTCTGCTCACTGCCTCACTTTGACCACGCAGACACACTGGCTCTGCCTGGTGATCAGTTCATCAGTTCATCAGTTCACCAGTTCATCAGTTCATCAGTTCACCAGTTCATCAGTTCACCAGTTCATCAGTTCATCAGTTCATCAGTTCACCAGTTCATCAGTTCATCAGTTCATCAGTTCACCAGTTCATCAGTTCATCAGTTCACCAGTTCACCAGTTCATCAGTTCATCAGTTCATCAGTTCACCAGTTCATCAGTTCATCAGTTCATCAGTTCATCAGTTCACCAGTTCATCAGTTCATCAGTTCACCAGTTCATCAGTTCATCAGTTCACCAGTTCATCAGTTCATCAGTTCACCAGTTCATCAGTTCACCAGTTCACCAGTTCATCAGTTCATCAGTTCACCAGTTCATCAGTTCACCAGTTCACCAGTTCATCAGTTCACCAGTTCATCAGTTCATCAGTTCACCAGTTCATCAGTTCATCAGTTCACCAGTTCACCAGTTCATCAGTTCATCAGTTCATCTAATGCACGGTGGTGAAACACAACAGGGGAAAACCTTTTAAATTGTTCCATCTTTATATAATCCAGAAGATCCTCACACAGCAGCTGCAGTTTGAGAAAAGGTTACAAAAAAAGGTTAAAAGCTGCTTTTGTTCAGGACTCGTTAAAGTTTAGGATGGAGGGACGAATCATAACGCTGGATTTTATTTAATTTTTTTTACAGTAAATTGGTTTTGAAAGGACACGAGGAGCAGGACAACATGCTCAGTGAGAGGTCAGCAGCTGGAGCTGGTGTTTGGACTCAGGTGCACAAAATGTGAGCTAGAGACCAGGGGACACTAAAGAGTGACGCACACAGCTGGGATACCAGGGGACACTAAAGAGTGACGCACACAGCTGGGAGACCAGGGGGCACTAAAGAGTGATGCACACAGCTGGGAGACCAGGGGGCACTAAAGAGTGACACACACAGCTGGGAGACCAGGGGACACTAAAGACTGACGCACACAGCTGGAGACCAGGGGACACTAAAGAGTGACACACACAGCTGGGAGACCAGGGGACACTAAAGAGTGACACACACAGCTGGGAGACCAGGGGACACTAAAGACTGACGCACACAGCTGGAGACCAGGGGACACTAAAGAGTGACGCACACAGCTGGAGACCAGGGGACACTAAAGAGTGACGCACACAGCTGGGAAACCAGGGGACACTAAAGAGTGACGCACACAGCTGGGAGACCAGGGGACACTAAAGAGTGACACACACAGCTGGGAGACCAGGGGACACTAAAGAGTGACGCACACAGCTGGAGACCAGGGGACACTAAAGAGTGACACACACAGCTGGGAGACCAGGGGACACTAAAGAGTGACGCACACATCTGGAGACCAGGGGACACTAAAGAGTGACGCACACAGCTGGAGACCAGGGGACACTAAAGAGTGACACACACAGCTAGAGACCAGGGGAACCTAAAGAGTGACGCACACAGCTGGGAGACCAGGGGACACTAAAGAGTGACGCACACAGCTGGAGACCAGGGGACACTAAAGAGTGACGCACACAGCTGGGAGAACAGGGGACACTAAAGAGTGACGCACATAGCTGGAGAGCAGGGGACACTAAAGAGTGACGCACACAGCTAATGATATGTGTAAGATAACGTTCGAAGTTAATAGTAACGTGTAAATAATCAAAGTGATGAACTGCCGATGGAGACGAGCTGAAAGTGAGCAGCTGTGTTTCTGCGTGAGACCTACATTCTCCCTACCTCTACGCTGTGGAGTCACTTTCTGCACCTGTTCACCCCATAAATCAGAGCCGTGAAGAAGAGGAGAGCCCAGGGAGACTTATTGTGAAGAGGAGGGGAATAAACGAAGCAATTCATCCATTAGAGTCCCTGAAGGCGCCGCCACGTGATTGGACGTCTCCGTCTATACAGTACGTTGGCTGTGTTTCACTCATTTAGCTCAAAGCTCTGGACGTAATGGAAAACTGTGTTGGTCTGATATCTCTGAAAGGTTTCCACGTGTCCTCTCGATTTGTTTCATCGTCTTCTGGACAACACACATTTAAATTCCCTGCAGAACATTCACTATCAGCTGCTCTGTGAGTGGCTGCTTATCATCTCTCTAAGGTCAGGTTAGCTGACATTTCTGCACACAAATGTTAAAATGTATATAATGTACATAATGTACATTATTTAACATCATTAATGACATTAACATAATGTCATGTAATTCTAAAGAAGGGCAGAGTTTGGATTAGGATTCTCTCCTTGAACACATCAGGGCTGCTCAGAGGCATCGCCTCCAAACAAGAGCCTTTATCCACTGCAGTGTTACTCCTTAAAGGGACCTATCATGCAAAATGCACTTTGTGATGTCTTTTATACATCAACATGTGTCCCTGGTGCGTCGGGGGACTCACGCAGCGTCAGAAAATAAAACTCTCTTTTCCTCCGTACCCAAATCTTTTAAAAACGGGTGTACAACGAGTGGATACAGATTCCATCCGATCTGACGTCAAATCGGCGGCGGACCCACAGAGAGTTGCTGTCAGAAACAATGCCTGATGTGTTCTGGAGGTAATCTCGTCTTTGTTTACATTAGCAAGCATCGCTAACACTCAGAGCTAACCTGTACTGGAGAGCACATGTGTTTAAAAAGCAGGAAATAAAAAAAGGAACTCACCTTGTGATAAACCTGAGAGAGAAAAAACATTTGAGCTCCAGACTGTTTCAGAGATAATCCTTGATGTGGTTTAGAACAGGATGGCGTTTTATCACAGCAGAATTTAACTTTATCTCCGGTAGAATTCTGATCAGGCTTTAGCTCTGCCTCCTCTTTTTTATTTTTTTCAAGCTAAGGACCCAAGATCCGCGTTTCTCTAACAGGGCTTCAAAAGAGGGGTATGATACATTATTTTTGAAATAGAGCATGATAGGTCCACTTTAAGTTATCATGTCTCATATCAAGTGTAAAGCCATATTCTGATTAGATATTAAACACGTATACTTGGCAAGATTTGAAGTGTTTGTGGTGCATTGATACTGTCTTAACACTGCTGAACATGTTCAATGGAAGTCTCTGCTGAGATCTGACTGCATTACATTCAGAATCTCTTAAAGCTAAGGTCAGCTGACTTCTTTGCACAAGAATCTTAAAAGTTCTAAAGAACAGCAGTTAGAGTTAACTAACTCTAAACCTCCCAAGATGCATCTGTACATCCTAATGTCTGCAAATGCAACTAAATAGAGGTTAAAATAATATGAATGAATATTTTCATTACTTTCTATGAAGCCCCAATTCAGCAAAATAACTAATCTAAATAAATAGCTCAATGAATTACTTTGATGGTGACGCAATTAAACTGTTGCTCTGAAAAATGCATGAAAGCAGAATGTAATATTTACGAGTTCACCTAAATTACAGAAGGTCACAAACTTCTCTTCAGAGACTGGAGCTAACCGCTAACGCTAATGAACACATTTATCTCATTTACTCTTTATGAGGAGTTATGACCTGTAGATTCACAGCACTGTAGTCTCTTTGTGTAGAAGTCTATGATATTACTCCATTACTCATCATCTGAATCAGATCTGTGTGCAGGTAAACAACAACAACAACATGTACGTTCACCGGCTGTGAGGTCAGATCATTGTAGCCTCCACCCCCGCCCCCCCCCCTCTCTTCCAGTTGTTACTAAAGAGCTGACTCTGGGTCTGTAGCTTTAAGGCCCTGACACACCAGGCCGAAATCGGCCGTTTTCATTAGTCGGACGACGAAACGTGCTCTGTCGCCCAAACTCAATTTGGTGTGTCCCGCACCGTCAAGACCATAGACTGTATATATAAATGGACGTAGGGTCCGTGACGTCACCCATAGGATTCTGCAGAGTTGCCGAGAAGCCCTTAGTAAGCGGAGTAGGCAACTAACGGTTCGACAGTGACGTCAGAGTTCAACTCCCGCCTTCTCCAGCCTGCTCCAAATAAGGGCAAAGAGGCGGAGCCGAGGCGGGACCTGCTGCCACCGAGCTGGAAGTTCCAGAGCTAGCTGAAGCTACCAAGCTAAGTTAACATGCTCCCCATCTGCACACTGCCTTGGCATTTTACGTTTCTAAGGTAAGCGGACATGAAACTATTCAGCAAAACTATAAATAATAATCTAAGTTATTGAGTTTTTAGCATAATACTTCAGAATCTTAAAATCCCTTAACTAGACCCTCCAGAAAAACGCGATTCTGCGATTGCAGAATTTACCGCATAATCAGCTAAATGGCGCAGATTTTTTAAAAGGCCTCATAATACCCGCATTTTTCCAAACAAAGTTGAGATAAAAAAAAGTGAACTCGTCTTGACGTGAAGTAGTGATGATGATGACGTGACGTCATCAGCTCGCGCATCACAGAAGGTAAACAACACCGCAGAGTGAACGTGTGGAACTCACACGACCAACATTTCTGCTAAAGACCGGGCAAAGCAGTACCCCGATGTCTTTCACGAAAGCACCCCATGCAACTGTGTGTTGGAGCATACTTCTTAGAGAAAGTCGACGGTGACGACCCACTTTGATTCATTCAAAAATGCTTTCTGCTGCTGCGGACAAGAGAGCCAAACAACTCACGTTCACAGAGGCATCAACCTCCAAAACGCTTTCGAGGGCTACAAGAAATGTGTGTGTGTGTGTGTGTGTGTGTGTGTGTGTGTGTGTGTGTGTGTGTGTGTCTGTCTGTCTGTCTGTCTGTCTGTCTGTCTGTCTGTCTGTCTGTCTGTCTGTCTGTCTGTCTGTCTGTCTGTGTTTTGAATTTTGAATGAAGACCCCTCCCTCAGCAGAGTTAAAGAAACATGGCTGCCGGTGATCACAACTTCACATGAGAGGAGAGAGACTCAAACCTCCCCATTCCTCATCTTCCTCCTCTTCCTCCTCCTCTTCCTCCTCTTCCTCCTCCTCTTCCTCCTCCTCCTCCCCTTCTCCCTGCAAAACAGAGGGGACAATATTTAGTGACAGCATCTCTCAGACTATTAGCCACCCAGAGGCACCTGAGAGACTCATCACACACACACACACACACACACACACACACACACACACACACACACACACACACACACACACACACACACACACACACACACACACACACACACACACACACACACACACACACACACACACACACACACACACACACACACACATAAAGAGAGGAACAGAACGTCTTTGTGATCAAACATCATCGTGTGTGAATTCTAACGAGAACACACACTCCGTTTAAAACACTGAGGGGAACTAGAACGTCTCCCTTCACAGGAAACATGTCTCTACAGTTTGGGTTCGTAGATATCTCGGTGTTACAGCCAAACAGAAAGATCTTTATTAAAGAGGCGCTGTTCTTCTTCTGTGGTGTTAGTGCAAGTCAATGGTCTGCTAATGTTTTACCGTCTAGCAAAGTGTCTTCTTGTGTTTCACAGTTTATTTCCAAACATCAACAGACACAGTGGCTCTGACTCTGGTTCTGAGTCAACTTGTAACTTGGATAGGAATCTTGGTGTTATATTTGATCCTTTAACGCCCACATAAAATCTATCTCAAGGACCGCCTACTTCCATCTCCGTAACATTGAAAAAATCAGGCATATCCTGCCTCAAAACGATGCAGAGAAACTAGTCCATGCATTTGCAGAACCTCTCTCCATCAGGACCAGAACCTCTCTCCATCAGGACCAGAACCTCTCTCCATCAGGACCTCTCTCCATCAGGACCAGAACCTCTCTCCATCAGGACCAGAACCTCTCTCCATCAGGACCAGAACCTCTCTCCATCAGGACCAGAACCTCTCTCCATCAGGACCTCTCTCCATCAGGACCAGAACCTCTCTCCATCAGGACCAGAACCTCTCTCCATCAGGACCAGAACCTCTCTCCATCAGGACCTCTCTCCATCAGGACCAGAACCTCTCTCCATCAGGACCAGAACCTCTCTCCATCAGGACCTCTCTCCATCAGGACCAGAACCTCTCTCCATCAGGACCAGAACCTCTCTCCATCAGGACCTCTCTCCATCAGGACCAGAACCTCTCTCCATCAGGACCAGAACCTCTCTCCATCAGGACCAGAACCTCTATCCATCGGGACCAGAGCCTCTCTCCATCTGGACCTCTCTCCATCAGGACCAGCACCTCTCTCCATCGGGTCCATCAGGACAAGAACCTCTCTCCATCGGGACCAGAACCTCTCTCCATCAGGACCAGAACCTCTCTCCATCAGGAACTCTCTCCATCGGGACCAGAACCTCTCTCCATCAGGACCAGAACCTCTCAACATCTGCACCTCTCTCCATCAGGACCAGAACCTCTCTCCATCGGGGCCAGAACCTCTCTCCATCAGGACCAGAACCTCTCTCCATCAGGACCAAAACCTCTCTCCATCGGGGCCAGAACCTCTCTCCATCAGGACCAGAACCTCTCTCCATCAGGACCAGAACCTCTCTCCATCAGGACCAAAACCTCTCTCCATCGGGACCAAAACCTCTATCTATCAGGACCAGAACCTCTCTCCATCAGGACCTCTCTCCATCAGGACCAGCACCTCTCTCCATCAGGACCAAAACCTCTATCCATCAGGACCTCTCTCCATCAGGACCAGAACCTCTCTCCATCGGGGCCAGAACCTCTCTCCATCAGGACCTCTCTCCATCAGGACCAGAACCTCTCTCCATCGGGGCCAGAACCTCTCTCCATCAGGACCAGAACCTCTCTCCATCGGGGCCAGAACCTCTCTCCATCAGGACCAAAACCTCTCTCCATCGGGGCCAGAACCTCTCTCCAGCAGGACCAGAACCTCTCTCCATCAGGACCAGAACCTCTCTCCATCGGGGCCAGAACCTCTCTCCATCAGGACCAGAACCTCTCTCCATCAGGACCAAAACCTCTCTCCATCGGGGCCAGAACCTCTCGCCACCTGAACAGTTTCTTCCCCTCCGCTACCGGCCTCTTAAACAAGGCCCGGCCCCCCCACTGACACTTTACCTCAGCCACATCATAGACTCTATGCATGACATTAATGCACATGGTGTTCATACTGCTCACTGCACATATTCTTATTTCATATTTTATATTCTACAACTCATTCCATTTCTCTGTAAATCACTGCTTTAGTTTATTGATATTTAACTATATTTTATTACGGTGTCCTTTTTGTTTTATATTAGATTCTTTGTTTTATATTTGATGTCTGCACCACGACATCAAGTCAAATTCCTCGTATGGCAATAAACCCGCTTCTGATTCTGATTCTTTGGAAAGTAAAGGTGGAGACGCTATGCTCAGTAATAGCACATTGGTTTTTAAGACATTATAAGTTATAAAGCCGGAGAAGGTGAACAGTGAGAGTTTAAATGTGTTTGTGAAGAGCAGGATATCTGTTATAACCCCCTCCCATCAGAGACCCCTCCTGTATAAATATAAATATGTATACATGACGGATCACATGCCGGGGGTAAATGACAGAGGCTCTTCTGGGGGTTCATCCAGAGGTCTGCCATCTAGCTCTTACCTTACCGTATCTACCTCTAACTAGCCACCTAGCCAGCTGTTGCCTGATTGGTAGCTCTCTAATTTAAATATGAGTTCATATTGACCCCCTGTGGTTGGACAGAGCTGATCTGTAGCTCCAAACATCAGCGTCATGCCTCTAATATACGTTTTGATGGTAAGTAATCACATATTGGTGATCTAAATACTTAGTTTAACTTAACAACAGTTCATTCTTTGGTAAGTAAAGGTGGATGAAGCTGGAGACGCTAAGAAATAGAAAATAGTTTAAGTGTGAAATCGGGTGATGTGTTATAAAGCTTCTGAAGGTGAACGGTGAGAGTTTGAATGTGTTTGATATCTGTTATAGAAACCTCCCTGGCTCCTCTTGTGTAGAAATATAAATATGTAAATATGACGGATCTCACGTCGGGGTAAATGGAGGCTCTCCTGGGTTCATCCAGAGGTCTGATGGCTTCACTCTGAAGTGTGTGTGCAGGTTATTGTGCATTAAACCATCTGTCGGAGCAGTTTACTGTGGGGGGGGGGGGGGGGGGCACAGAGAGAGGAACGACCAATGGGCCGACAGGAACATCGTTCACCTGGAGGAGGCCGAGCTGCAATGAGAAGGTTTAAAACAGAGCATTAGAGGGAGACAAACAGCGAGAGGAGGACGGCTCACATTTCACAAACTCAAGAAGGGAAGGAGAAGAGCAGCGCTGCGTTTAAGGACACCCCGTAAAACTGAGCGTTATTTATCCCCCGCCATGAAACCTCTGCACCTGCAGGAGAGACAGTGAAGAGGCTCAGGTGATCTGCATCAATACACACCTGCTCCATCAATACACACCTGCTCCATCAATACACACCTGCTCCATCAATACACACCTGCAGCTCCATCAATACACACCTGCTCCATCAATACACACCTGCAGCTCCATCAATACACACCTGCTCCATCAATACACACCTGCTCCATCAATACACACCTGCTCCATCAATACACACCTGCTCCATTAATACACACCTGCTCCATCAATACACACCTGCTCCATTAATACACACCTGCTCCATCAATACACACCTGCTCCATTAATACACACCTGCTCCATCAATACACACCTGCTCCATCAATACACACCTGCTCCATCAATACACACCTGCTCCATCAATACACACCTGCTCCATCAATACACACCTGCTCCATTAATACACACCTGCTCCATCAATACACACCTGCTCCATCAATACACACCTGCTCCATTAATACACACCTGCTCCATTAATACACACCTGCTCCATTAATACACACCTGCTCCATCAATACACACCTGCTCCATCAATACACACCTGCTCCATCAATACACACCTGCTCCATCAATACACACCTGCTCCATCAATACACACCTGCTCCATCAATACACACCTGCTCCATCAATACACACCTGCTCCATCAATACACACCTGCTCCATCAATACACACCTGCAGCTCCATCAATACACACCTGCTCCATCAATACACACCTGCTCCATTAATACACACCTGCTCCATCAATACACACCTGCTCCATTAATACACACCTGCTCCATCAATACACACCTGCTCCATTAATACACACCTGCTCCATCAATACACACCTGCTCCATCAATACACACCTGCTCCATTAATACACACCTGCTCCATTAATACACACCTGCTCCATTAATACACACCTGCTCCATTAATACACACCTGCTCCATTAATACACACCTGCTCCATTAATACACACCTGCTCCATCAATACACACCTGCTCCATTAATACACACCTGCTCCATCAATACACACCTGCTCCATCAATACACACCTGCTCCATCAATACACACCTGCTCCATTAATACACACCTGCTCCATCAATACACACCTGCAGCTCCATCAATACACACCTACTCCATCAATACACACCTGCTCCATTAATACACACCTGCTCCATCAATACACACCTGCTCCATCAATACACACCTGCTCCATCAATACACACCTGCTCCATCAATACACACCTGCTCCATCAATACACACCTGCTCCATTAATACACACCTGCTCCATCAATACACACCTGCTCCATCAATACACACCTGCTCCATCAATACACACCTGCTCCATTAATACACACCTGCTCCATTAATACACACCTGCTCCATTAATACACACCTGCTCCATCAATACACACCTGCTCCATTAATACACACCTGCTCCATCAATACACACCTGCTCCATTAATACACACCTGCTCCATCAATACACACCTGCTCCATTAATACAAACCTGCTACATCAATACACACCTGCTCCATCAATACACACCTGCTCCATTAATACAAACCTGCTACATCAATACACACCTACTCCATCAATACACACCTGCTCCATTAATACACACCTGCTCCATCAATACACACCTGCTCCATTAATACACACCTGCTCCATCAATACACACCTGCTCCATTAATACACACCTACTCCATCAATACACACCTGCTCCATTAATACACACCTGCTCCATCAATACACACCTGCTCCATTAATACACACCTGCTCCATCAATACACACCTGCTCCATCAATACACACCTGCTCCATTAATACACACCTGCTCCATCAATACACACCTGCTCCATCAATACACACCTGCTCCATCAATACACACCTGCTCCATTAATACACACCTGCTCCATTAATACACACCTGCTCCATTAATACACACCTGCTCCATCAATACACACCTGCTCCATCAATACACACCTGCTCCATTAATACACACCTGCTCCATCAATACACACCTGCTCCATTAATACACACCTGCTCCATCAATACACACCTGCTCCATTAATACACACCTGCTCCATCAATACACACCTGCTCCATTAATACACACCTGCTCCATCAATACACACCTGCTCCATTAATACACACCTGCTCCATCAATACACACCTGCTCCATTAATACACACCTGCAGCTCCATCAATACACACCTGCTCCATTAATACACACCTGCTCCATCAATACACACCTGCTCCATCAATACACACCTGCTCCATCAATACACACCTGCTCCATCAATACACACCTGCTCCATCAATACACACCTGCTCCATCAATACACACCTGCAGCTCCATCAATACACACCTGCTCCATCAATACACACCTGCTCCATTAATACACACCTGCTCCATCAATACACACCTGCAGCTCCATCAATACACACCTGCTCCATCAATACACACCTGCTCCATTAATACACACCTGCTCCATTAATACACACCTGCTCCATCAATACACACCTGCTCCATCAATACACACCTGCTCCATCAATACACACCTGCTCCATCAATACACACCTGCAGCTCCATCAATACACACCTGCTCCATCAATACACACCTGCTCCATCAATACACACCTGCTCCATTAATACACACCTGCAGCTCCATCAATACACACCTGCTCCATCAATACACACCTGCTCCATTAATACACACCTGCTCCATTAATACACACCTGCTCCATCAATACACACCTGCTCCATTAATACACACCTGCTCCATCAATACACACCTGCTCCATTAATACACACCTGCTCCATCAATACACACCTGCTCCATTAATACACACCTGCTCCATCAATACACACCTGCTCCATTAATACACACCTGCTCCATCAATACACACCTGCTCCATCAATACACACCTGCTCCATCAATACACACCTGCTCCATTAATACACACCTGCTCCATTAATACACACCTGCTCCATCAATACACACCTGCTCCATTAATACACACCTGCTCCATTAATACACACCTGCTCCATCAATACACACCTGCAGCTCCATCAATACACACCTGCTCCATCAATACACACCTGCTCCATTAATACACACCTGCTCCATCAATACACACCTGCTCCATCAATACACACCTGCTCCATCAATACACACCTGCTCCATCAATACACACCTGCTCCATTAATACACACCTGCTCCATCAATACACACCTGCTCCATCAATACACACCTGCTCCATCAATACACACCTGCTCCATCAATACACACCTGCTCCATTAATACACACCTGCTCCATTAATACACACCTGCTCCATCAATACACACCTGCTCCATCAATACACACCTGCTCCATCAATACACACCTGCTCCATCAATACACACCTGCTCCATCAATACACACCTGCAGCTCCATCAATACACACCTGCTCCATCAATACACACCTGCTCCATCAATACACACCTGCTCCATCAATACACACCTGCTCCATTAATACACACCTGCTCCATCTATACACACCTGCTCCATCAATACACACCTGCTCCATCAATACACACCTGCTCCATTAATACACACCTGCTCCATCAATACACACCTGCTCCATTAATACACACCTGCTCCATCAATACACACCTGCTCCATCAATACACACCTGCTCCATCAATACACACCTGCTCCATTAATACACACCTGCTCCATCAATACACACCTGCTCCATCTATACACACCTGCTCCATCAATACACACCTGCTCCATCAATACACACCTGCTCCATTAATACACACCTGCTCCATCAATACACACCTGCTCCATTAATACACACCTGCTCCATCAATACACACCTGCTCCATCAATACACACCTGCTCCATCAATACACACCTGCTCCATTAATACACACCTGCTCCATCAATACACACCTGCTCCATCAATACACACCTGCTCCATCTATACACACCTGCTCCATCAATACACACCTGCTCCATCAATACACACCTGCTCCATTAATACACACCTGCTCCATCAATACACACCTGCTCCATCTATACACACCTGCTCCATTAATACACACCTGCTCCATCAATACACACCTGCTCCATCTATACACACCTGCTCCATCAATACACACCTGCTCCATCAATACACACCTGCTCCATCTATACACACCTGCTCCATCAATACACACCTGCTCCATTAATACACACCTGCTCCATTAATACACACCTGCAGCTCCATTAATACACACCTGTAACAGGTGAGGTGTGTGTGTGTGTGTGTGTGTGTGTGTGTGTGTGTGTGTGTGTGTGTGTGTGTGTGTGTGTGTGTGTGTGTGTGTGTGTGTGTGTGTGTGTGTGTGTGTGTGTGTGTGTGCAGTAACAGGTGATTAGAGACAGCCAATCAGAGCGCTCCAGTTTCCCCCCTCGTTAATCTCTGACAGCAGCTCTCAGTCATTAATGAATCTGTTTTAATCAGAGGAAACACCACGCTGCAGTGTGTGTGTGTGTGTGTGTGTGTGTGTGTGTGTGTGTGTGTGTCTCTGTCTCTCTCTGTGTGTGTGTGTGTGTGTGTGTGTGTGTGTGTGTGTGTGTGTGTGTGTGTGTCTCTGTCTCTCTCTCTCTGTGTGTGTGTGTGTGTGTGTGTGTGTGTGTGTGTGTGTGTGTGTGTGTGTTCATCTCCCCCACTCATAAACAGCTCTCTCTGAAACCAGTGATTCCTCTCAATATGCTAAACGCTGTGGGTCCGTGCTCTGATGTGTGAGAGATATGCAAATATGACATTTCTCTCTGTTATTGCTCTTTATGTCCCCCCCCCCCCCCAAAGAGAGGTGAGGCGTCACCTGTTCACCTGTTGAGAGAGCGAGAGAGAGAGAAAGAGACAGAGAGACCTTCTGCTGTGCGTCTCACACACACCTGTCCGTTAAAGTTTTGAAAGTGCACTCAGCAGGATTGTATTCTCCTCCCAGCTGCAGTGAAGGAACGTTTATATACAGACAGAAGATAAGTGTTTGTTTTTACTCTATTATTTGCCCAGCTTGTTTGTTTGTTTGTTTGTTTGTTTGTTTGTTTGTTTGTTTGTTGTAAAGTGGCCTTGGGTCCCTTGAAAGGCGCTATAATAAACGTAATCTATTATTATTCTTATAAAAATAGTGTGCAATCTTTATAATAATAAGGGTGAGGGTCCGACCAATCAAACGCCTCTTTAGGTTGTTTCTGGGTCAGATCAGTCCCAGAATAATAAATGCACACAGAAGGATTTAAAATGTTTAGGGGATTCATATAACATGTAATACATTTAAATTGTATTTATTTTAATATATATGTATTCACATAAAATGTTCTCCAATGCACAATTTCAAATAAATCTCTTTTTTGACGATTGTATTTGTGATTTTCCTGCACGGATACAAGCAGTGAAATGGGTTCATGGATTATCACACACACACACTCTCTCTCTCTCTCTCTCTCTCTCTCTCTCTCTCTCTCTCTCTCTCTCTCTTTCTCTCTCACACACACACACACACACACACACACACACACACACACACACACACACACACACACACACACACACACACACACACACACACACACACACCTGGATGGAAAAAGCTAAATAAATATGATCTGATAAAGAAAACAGAGTTCATTCAGAAGAAGAGAAAGTAGATTTTTAGAAAAAGACATTGGTGAACGCTGCGCATGTTTCCACACGTTGCTGAATGGTTTCTAAACGCTGCGTGTGTTGTTGCTGAAGATGTTTCTGAGTGTGGAACATTTGGGTTTTTATACCTGCATCCTTTCTGAAGCTGCAGTGTTTCTCCTCTGAACTCTGAAACACTGAAGGTGAACTCAGGAAGCTCAAAGAGCAGGAGAAACAAGCTGAGGGAGAAAGGTCTAATGCTTGGTTCAGTTACTCACGCGTCAGCAGAGTCTCCACCTGATGCGTGAGTAACTGTGATAGACCCACATGATGCAGTGCCTCCATGTGTAACGTTCATTCATCTCACGATGCAGTATCTGGATCTCGTCTATCCGATGAGACGCCGTGCAGACACACACCGTCTCTTTGTCTCGTGACATTTCACTTATTGATAATTTATGTGGTGGCTCAGATTAGCGCTATAAGAGTGATCGCAGCTGATGGCTCTAAAGGGCAGACGGAGAGAGCAGAGGAAACGCTGCTATCTGACAGGAGGCAGATACACTCAGCCAGAGAGGAGCTTTGTTTTAAACTGAGTAACACGTGATGTCTCGTGTGTTTAACCCGTCTAAAAACAGCTGTGTTACCGGGGGTCAAACTGTGCTAAGATATTGCTAACTAGCTGTTTCTTCATATTTATGCACAGACTGTCACAATCATTTCTCCAAATGTCAAACTGTTCCTGTGACAGAGAAGCCTGTGAATATTAGCATGGTATATTTAAATGTGAGATGATGCTGATGTGACATTTCATGACAATCGTACAGGATATAAATACTTATTATTCACCTTTACCTGAGGGAAGAGGAAGCTTTCTGCATTTCCACCGAGGTTTCAAAGTATAAACTGCTAGTCTTAAAGGTTACTTATCTCCTGAAAACATTTTAAAACCTAATTAAAGTGACTTTTTAAAAGCTCAAATCATCACATTATTAAACTTAGACCCTGGTTCCTGTGGTCTAAACTCAAAACACCTCTCAAAGGATCCTGAGAAAAGCCCCTGTGGTTGATAAGGGTTAATAATAATAATAATAATAATAATAATAATAATAATAATAATAATAATAATAATAATACTTTTACTTCCTGGTGAGGACTTCCACAGAGGCAGTACTTGTCTCAGAGGTATTAAATCATGTCTCTCTCTCAGCGCTGCAGACGCTTTAATCTCCGTCTACTGCTGCGTTTAGCCCGAATAATGTGGCTCTATCATGCAGGGACAGTGTGTGATTTATGTGTGTGTGTGTGTGTGTGTGTGTGTGTGTGTGTGTGTGTGTGTGTGTGTGTGTGTGTGTGTGTGTGTGTGTGTGTGTGTGTGTGTGTGTGTGTCATTATTCACTCCACACACACCTGCTCTCATTAACGTGTGTGTGACTGAGCGTCAGGAACATACACCTCCTATTTACAGCTGCTGACATTTGGATGCAGCTGCACGCTGCTTATTAATGCAGTGTGTGTGTGTGTGTGTGTGTGTGTGTGTGTGTGTGTGTGTGTGTGTGTGTGTGTGTGTGTGTGTGTGTGTGTGTGTGTGCTCAGTGCAGAGCTCATGGGAATTCTCTCTTTTACAGGTGAGTCAATACTGTACACACACACACACACACACACACACACACACACACACACACACACACACACACACACACACACACACACACACACACACACACACACACACACACACACACACACACAGATGTCATTATCTGAAACATTTCCAGCTGCTGTGTAAATATTAAATATAGAATAGTCAATAAAACTAATAATAAAACCATATATATATCTATCTCATATGAAGATGGGTGTTGTGACCTTTCTTAATAATATTGTATATTAAGTTTAAAGGTTATCAAAACTGCAATAATATTTAAAGTTATCCAATAAACTTTATTTCTTCTTCTGTCTTTGTGCAACCTTTCTTCTCTGTGAGTGAAACTCTTGAACTGTTCTTGGTTTACCATTAAATAAAACAACGCTTCAGAGGACTACCAGAAGACTCAGTACATCTCAGTCTCAGGTCCCGTCCACACGAAACGGGTTGTATCCAGTTCTCTATTGTATGGACGGTTCGTTCACACGAGGCCGTAACAGATCCGCGGAAACGGACCGCACAAACGATAACGGGTCCCACGGTGGATAGATCTGCGGACGGAACGCTCTGGGGGGCCAAACGGCTCTGTGTGTACGTCCTATACGATCATTAACGATGACGCCATAGCCCCGCCTCTCCCCCACCTCTGCTGCTCACTGCTGTACTGACCATGCTACAGATGTTAGTGCAAACTCTCCAGCTCCTCGACCACAACCATCAGCAACAAGTGGACATGGAGAACTACATGAACTACATGCTGCTAAATCCACTGCGGAGAATAACCAGAACGATAACCAGGCAACCATGGCAACCATGCTCGGGGGTCTTCTTCGCTGCTTTTGGTGTATTTTGTGGTGGAAGTACAGCGCCACTTACAGGCCCGGCATATTTACTACAGCGCCTCCAGCGGGTCGAGCGCTCTCGTGTGGACGGACACGTTTCTTGAGCCGTTACCGTGTGGACCAGTGACCATCAACTGGCGGCCCGCGGGCCACATTCGGCCCGCCAGACATTCTCATCCGGCCCGCACGACGGGAGTGACTGTGGCATTGGCGGTGTGGTTAGTGCGTTTGCCCCCCACTCATTTATTTTTTAACAACGTCTCGAGAGTAATGTGCAGTACCGGAGTCCAACAGAGAGGCAGCAGCTGCGGGTCAGTAGACTGCGTACTGCGTAGCCCTTCCTGCCCTGAAGAAGAAGTGTGAAGAGGCTGCTAAGCTTTATGTGGTCTGCAGCAACTGAGCGTGCTCCACTAGCACCCCCCCGGTCAACAACTTCAAAATTCGGGGCTATATAAAATTCGCTGGCCCAGAAAAGTGTCTATTGGATAAATGTTGGCCCTTGGGAAAATGTAGTTGGTGATCCCTGGTGTAGACGGAAGATTTTTTTGATATACAATGTCATTTCAATATTTCTGAACTGCTCCAACATATATTTCAGTGTGTCTCATCTCAGCTGAAACACACCTGTTCTGATGTCAGGTCAGATTCACCCACTGAGTGAAGACCGTTCCCTGCTTTCTGTTTCAGATTCAAAACGTTGTCCTTTACAGAAAGTCGTGTTGTTGTCAGAGGCCGATGCCTCCCGTCCTCTGCGGGGAAACACACATTAAATCACGTTGTGTGGAAGGAAAGCTCCTGCAGCACAGATTATAAAACATTTATCCTGATTTCTTTTATAGCCTCTCTTAAAGAGATTCCAGATGATTCTCAGCAGTAATGTTCTCCCTCTCTCCAGCAGCTTTTACTGCAGGTATTAAACGCTCACTTATCCACTGCAGCACGTAGCACGGTTTAAGAGCGCTTTTTTTTGCTTTTTCACCAGGGGCTGGTGTTGACTTGTGTAGTGTTTATTCTGGGATGATGAACTCCCTCAGAGTATATCTTTGCATCTGTCTGGTCCGCATTTTCTCATTTGTTTAATGCAACCTCGTGACCCTCGACTTTTTGAAAGATTAGTTTAATATCATTTTTTTTATTGAGTTAGGAAATTCTGAATGACTGGCTTTTCGTTGGGTTGAGCCGTATTTTTTCATCTTTAATTTTTAAGTGAGATGCGGCACAGCAGCCTGTCAGTTTACTCCGGCTAGTTTGGCTATTATCATTTATATTTATCTAAAACAACGGATATCAGGAAGTGGTTCACGAACAAAAAGAGCTCACAAAAGGAATATGGCAACTCCAGAAGCAAGCACATTAGAATAAATCAGTTACGTTACCAACGAGCTAGCAAGCCAGCCAGGGACAAGGGAGGCTAGCAAGCCAGCCAGGGACAAGGGAGGCTAGCAAGCCAGCCAGGGACAAGGGAGGCTAGCAAGCAATTATATTTTGAAGAGAAATTGAATCTCAAGCCCTCTCTCACAAACTCCTGCTCTGTGCGCAAGCAGACCGCTGCACACACTCTCTCCCTCGCTCAATCTCTCTCTCTCTCTCTCCCTTTCTCTCCATCGCTCTCTCTCTCCCTTGCTCAACCTCTCTCTCGCTCAATCTCTCTCTCTCTTATTACATTGCATTTAGCTGAGGCTTTTATCCAAAGAGACTTAGAATAAGTGCGTTCGACCAACAAAATACAAACTTGAAGAAAACAGAATCATATAAGAACATCAGGTTTCATAGAGCCAAACATTTCAAGTGCTACTCAACTGGCTCTAGATCAGCCAGCCCTTTATTAGTATATAAGTGCTTTGTTAGTAATTCTATCTCTGGAAGTGGAGTCCAAAGAGATGAGTTTTCAGTCTGAAGAAGATGTGTAAGCTTTCTGCTGTCCTGATTTCAATGGGGAGCTCATTCCACCATTTTGGAGCCAGGATAGCAAACCCACGTGTTTCTGCTGATGGGAACTTGGGTCCCCCTCGCAGTGCGGGTGCAGCGAGCTGTTTGGCTGATGCAGAGCGGAGTGCACGTGCTGGGGTGTACGGTTTAACCATGTCCTGGATGTAGGAAGGGCCAGATCCATTCACAGCCTGGTACGCAAGTACCAGTGTCTTGAAGTGGATTCTAGCAGTTACTGGAAGCCAGTGAAGGGAGCGGAGGAGCGGCGTGGTGTGGGAACATTCAGGAAGGTTGAAGACCAGACGAGCCGCTGCATTCTGGATGAGCTGCAGAGGTCGGATGGCACATGCAGGTAGACCAGCCAGGAGGGAGTTGCAGTAGTCTAGGCGTGAGATGACGAGAGCCTGGACCAGAACCTGCGTCTCTTTCTGGGTCAGCTGGGGACGTATCCTCCTGATGGTGTAAAGAGTGTATCTGCAGCAGCGGGTTGTAGCAGAGATGTTTGCAGTGAAGGACAGTTTGTTATCTAGGGTCACACCCAGACTCCTTGCAGTCTGAGTCGGGGAAACAACAGAGGGGCCGATGTTGATTGTTAGGTCAAGAGTGGGACAATCTTTTCCCGGGAGGAAAAGCAGTTCAGTCTTGTCAAGGTTGAGCTTGAGGTGGTGAGCAGACATCCACTGAGAGATGTCCGCTAGACAAGCAGAGATGCGTGCGACGACCTGGGTCTCTGAGCGGGGAAAGGACAGAATTAGTTGGGTGTCGTCAGCGTAGCAGTGGTATGAAAAACCATCCATCCATCTTCTCCCGCTTATCCGTGGTCGGGTCGCGGAGGTATCAGTTCCAGCAGAGAGCCCCAAACTTTCTTTTCCCTGGCCTCATCAACCAGCTCTGACTGGGGGGTCCCAAGGCGCTCCCAGGCCAGCGAAGAGATATAATCCCTCCACCTGGTTCTAGGTCTACCCCTCGGTCTCTTCCCAGCTGGACGTGCCTGGAACACCTCCCTAGGGAGGCGCCCAGGTGGCATCCTAACTAGGTGGCATCCTAACTAGGTGCCCGAACCACCTCAACTGGCTCCTTTCGACGCGAAGGAGGAGCGGTTCAACTCCGAGTCCCTCCCTGATGACTGAACTTCTCACCTTATCCCTAAGGGAGACACCAGCCACCCTGCGGAGAAAACCCATCTCGGCCGCTTGTACCCGCGATCTCGTTCTTTCGGTCATGACCCATCCTTCATGACCATAGGGTTTTGGGGGGGTCCAAGAGGGTGGAGGGGGAAGGGACTTTGGGGGGTCCAAGAGGGTGGAGGGGGAAGGGACTTTGGGGGGTCCAAGAGGGTGGAGGGGGAAGGGGCTTTGGGGGGTCCAAGAGGGTGGAGGGGGAAGGGGCTTTGGGGGGTCCAACAGGGTGGAGGGGGAAGGGGCTTTGGGGGGTCCAAGAGGGTGGAGGGGGAAGGGGCTTTGGTGGGGTCCAAGAGGAGAAGATTGAAAATAGTTTTTGGGGATTGGAATAGGAAGATTGGATCTTATCTTGAAAGAAAGTGCTTTTTGCCTGAGAGATCACTCCACCTCTCCACCCTGTGTACGGAAATGTAAGTGTCGGGGTGTCGGGGTGTCGGGGTGGGCCCACCCTGGTAAATCGAATGCCCGCCCACAGATGTGTGTCTGCCGCCGGGTCTGAGTAGACACCAAGTGAATAATTCTGAATATTCATATTTGTCTTCTTTTTATAATTTGTATAACTAAACAACTAAAAACGATAACGTGAGCAAGTACAATATTTGTGACGTTATTGTAGTGGTAGCGTTAGCCGTAGTCAATCAGATGAACGTTATTCTGACAACGAAAGATCTATTTCTTTGCTATTCTATCTGATTTCGAGGCTCTCGCCTCCCGCCTGATATAATGCTGTTAGCAGTTAAGTCTAACCTCGCACTACATTTGGTCTGTCCATGTGCAATAGACCAGTTGTGGAGGGAGTTTCATATGATTTAAGTTAAGTAAAAGTACAAATACCACCCTGTGAATATACTATAACTAAAAGGCCTACACTTAAAACCTGACTTAAGTAAAAGTATGCGAGTATAATCAGCTAAATGTACTTTAAGTAAAAGCACTCGTTGTGCAGTGGAATTGTCCCTGTCAGTGTTTTACTATTTTTGGGATGCTTTTAGGTTTTACTTCTGCATTAATGAGAATGTTGAATTTGACTTCTGTTCATGGTGATGGCCGAGCTGATCTGATTTGCTATCGAAGGTTTTTGTCAGTGTCTGACCCATCCATCAAAATATGATGTACAGTGTACTTATATTTGTGTTTATTGTTCTCTTCCAGTCATCTCCAGCCTTCAGGAGTACTCTGGTCCAGCGGAGGCAACCCTACATCCAGCAGTTGGGACCACAACAAACAGCTCCATGAGTACATTGCGTTGATGGTGAGCTCCTGCCCTGCAAGGCCAAGTCTTCCCCGTCAGCTTTGATGAACTTTTTAAAGCACATTATGTGTTTGGGATCTCCTTAAACGGCATGTACACATTTTTGCAGACCACCATCTACAACATTGATGTAAACTGGTTGCCAGGTACACTTTTAGATGTTGGTCATCCTGCTCGGCGATTGTTAGTCTTTCAAAACACTATTCTTGTCAGTTTACTTTGCACATTAGCTCTAGTGTATGGTATTCCACGTTGTCCATTCGTTGTAACAGGATTTTGGAATGATGACCTCTAGTCAGTGTTTCCCCAGGCTAAAGAGGCCTAATGAGCAAATGTACACATTCCACCTGACCAATGTATTTTGTGGGTTGTTTGATGTTGCTACTGATTAGATGTTATATTTAAAACACATCAAAATGAAAATAAACGCATGTTTTTAAGAATCTGAAGTGTTAATGATTCACCCCAAAATGGTTTGTTTGGTGCACACCAGCTCAACAGCACTGAAACAGTGTGAAAAATGACCATGGAGAACATTTCCTCTCTCAACGTGTTGAATAATCAGCTCTGCACCGTGAGACTGAAACACTGACTCAGAGTACATGTTAACTCTCAGAGGGTTCTAGGTTTACACTGCACGGGTTGGAAAGCACTCAAACAGTGTCAAAAAAGTACCAATTATAGATTATATTTTGACTCCCAAAGTGTTCAAATCTAACTCTTTATTTGGAGTTTATGTTTTACTCTTTTGACAGTGTTCAGAGAACACCAAACTCTTGGACCTACACCCCGAGACTGGTGTGAAATGTACTCTTATAGAGTGCAATGTACACTGCGGTTTTTGCTGTGCACGAGGATGTAAACAATTCTGTGGGCGCCATCAGGGAAGCAGTATGATGAGAGTCAGGCAGGAGCACAGAGACCAGTTCAGCCACGACTCGAAATCCAGGATTCAGGGTCCAGGACTCAGGACCGCAGCAACAGGATCAGCCACGACTCAGGATCCCGGCGTAGATAGACACCAAAAATAAATGTGGGGAAGCTGGGTTATTCTGAACATGAGAGTACACAGGTACGGACAGACAGAAGGAAGAAGTAAGGTGTCCCGACAGTCTAAGCCTATAGCAGCTAAACTAACGTGTCCACGTACATGCACTCCCTTAGGTTGAGGGAAAGGGGTAGCAAGTAAGAAGTAAGGAACAGAGGTGGAGAGGCACAACGTGTCCACGTACACGTGCACTCCCTTAGGTTGAGGGAAAAAACTAGAGTAAGAACTAAGATGTATAGGTGAAGAGGCACAACGTGTCTACGTCAATGCACTCTTATTAACTATCTTTATCAAAAAGGAAGGTCTTAAGCGCACTCTTAAAAACGGATGGGTGTCTGCCGTCCGAACACAAACTGGAAGCTGATTCCACAAAAGTGGAGCTTGATAAGAAAAGGCTCTGGCTCCCATTGTACTTTTAGAGACTCTAGGAACAACCAACAGCCCTGCATTCTTGGAACGCAATGCCCTAGTAGGACAGTAGGGTATAATGAGTTCTTTAAGGTAAGATGGCGCCTGCCCATTAAGGGCTTTGTAGGCCAGAAGAAGAATTTTAAATTCTATCCTGTGTTCTATAGGGAGCCAGTGTAAGGCAGCCAGAACAGGAGTAATGTGGTCCCTTTTCCTAACTCTGGTTAGTACACGAGCTGCAGCATTTTGAATCAGCTGAAGAGACTTGACTGACTTCTTTGTACACCCTGATAATAAGGAGTTACAATAATCCAGCCTTGAAGTAACAAATGGATGGACTAGTTTCTCTGCATCGTTTTGAGGCAAGATATGCCTGATTTTTGCAATGTTACGTAGATGGAAGTAGGCGGTCCTTGAAATTGATTTTATGTGGGCGTTAAAGGATAAATCCTGATCAAATATAACACCAAGATTCCTTACAGTCTCACTGGAGGCCAAATTAATGCCATCCATAGTTAGTATATCTTTAGATCATTTGTTTCGTAGATTCTTCGGGCCAAGTACAATAACTTCAGTTTTGGTCGTGTTTAGCATCAAAATATTTCAGGCCATCCACGTTTTTAAGTCCTTGAGGCAGTCTTGAATTTTATTTAGATGAATAATTTCATCAGGCTTGATTGATAAATATAGTTCCTTCTCTCAATCTGTGCATCTAGTTTCTTTGTTTGCAGACAAGTTGGTTATTTTTCAGCTTGGACTGTTAAAACTCTCAGTAGGAAATGAAAGCTGCGAAGGGAACAAAGAGAACCCACAAGCCTCACAGAGGACCAGAGCAGTCATTAGGAATCAGCTTTATTATCACACTGTTCCCTCCTGGGCTAAAGGGGTCCAAAGGGAAGGAACGACATGTACAGACAACGGGAGAGAGAAAGAAAGAGAGAGGGAAGTCATTTGTGAAGCCACAAGATGGTGTTTTAATCAATCAAAACACAAAGACAACACGGCACGTCACACACTGCATGTATGGTGAGCTCTGCCATCCATCCATGGAATAATAACAACACATTGGATGTTTATAGCGCTTTAAAAAGTGCTCCAAGAGGCTTTACGTGGAATCAGAAGCATCAGAAAAATGCAAGAGAGCTAGAGTGAAGAATATTAAATATAAAAATAGGAGGTAAACAGGATGAGGTGGAGAAACCTGAGGACAAGAGGTTAGAGCATGTAGAACACGATCGATTGTGCAGGAGAGGTTATAATACTGATTGGAGGTCAGGTGAGTTCACAGGTGAGCTGAGATGAGATGGACCTTTATTATCTGATCTTAGCTCACCTGTGAACTCACCTGCCAATGAGCTGCTCGTTGAGTGGCTGGCAGGTACCGAAGAAAAGATGTGATTTGACTGAAAGACGAACCATAGTGAAACCATGATGATGATGATGCTCTGCAGCTCCTCATCTTCATCATAAAGTGTGTGTGTTATATTACCCTCACACACACTGGGACCTGTGGAAACTGGAGGACGGAGGATTACTGAAATTGGATAAAATATTTAAAATGCCTCCCTCTGCCCCCCCCCACTGCTCTGTGTTCAGCTCGCTGGTAAACAAGCTAATAAAAAACAGAGACAGCAAGAATATGAGATTCAGAGAGGCTGTGCACACACACACACACACACACACACACACACACACACACACACACACACACACACACACACACACACACACACACACACACACACACACACACACACACACACGCACCTGACGGAGCTGCAGTCTGCTTGTTGTTGTGAAGAACACTGGAGTTCTCCTCTGTCACCACACCTCAGGTGATCAGGAGGTTTGAAGACTCCTTTAAGAAACAGAATCATCTGCGGATACAGTTTGAGAATTGGAGGAGAGCTGTACGTGGACACAGAGGATGGACACATGGAGGCAGTTAGAGACGGGAATCAATATGTTTGAAATCTCACAGAGGGTGTGACACAGCTTTAACATCAGTGTGTGTGAGGCTGGCATGAGACTTGATTAACCTGAGACGATTGGAGGAGCTCTGGGAACACAGCATTACAGCAGAAGGATTCTGTTTGCTGCTTTAAACATGACCTCACGTTTTGTTGGGATATTCATTTGGATAAAGTCTAACACATCATGAGTTCTGGAGGCTCTCACTTCCTGTTCTCTGTTTTGTGTTTGATCAGATGAAGTGTTTCCTCTCTTTCTGCTGATTGGTACGGTTTATTTGATTTAGTTTAGCAGACAGGTCAGTCCCGCATCCTCAGAGGTTCAGAGTCAGAACACACCTCTCTGCACGATGAGCGAGTGTTTGATGTTCTGCTGGAAGCATTTTAATAACTTGGAATAAGGTTGTTCCCACAGCTGCAGAGATACTGATGGGTGTGTGTGTGTGCGTGAGAGGCGCATGTTTTTCTCCCCATTATATCTGTTTATTTCCTCTGCAGACGGTCTCGTCTCCATTGGCTGCAGAGACAGACTTTATACTGTCCTCGTGAAACTATACTACACTCCAACAAATACTACACTATACTATACTCAGGGGCGGATCTACGGGGGAAGGGGGGGCAGCTACCCCCCCACTGTAGAGCCTTGCCCCCCCAGCTGCCCCCCTAACTTGTGTGTCCCTAAAACTGTACTTGTAGAAACAAACCTACACTATTTCTACAAGCTTCTCAAGCTACAAAACAAGCTGTTCATTCATTAAAGCGAATCATTTCAACCACAACGGAAAGATAACAAGACGTCCACGAGTTTCCAAAAGCCACGGCACATTTATTGCGGTTGTTCAATATAATGCACAAGATGGATGGACGAGGGGAGAGGATCGCCGTATTACTCCTCCTGCGGCCGGCTTGAAGAGAGTCAGGGACCGACCTGTGACTCCGGGCAGCTGGGCTTAATAGCACCTCGGCTCCGGCCAGGTGTCCACGATCGCGCTGATTGGCCTCTTCAGCTCCACCCCACCGTAAGACCTGTAACACACCTGCACACAGGCTCTGGGGCCGTCACACAGCCTGCATTAAACTGCGGAGCGACGTTCCCAGACCGCGGCTCACACCACTGCAGAGAGGGAGCGAGCTGTCCCAGCACCTGAGGGTGGACCACCACCTGAGGGTGGACCAGCACCTGAGGGTGGACCAGCACCTGAGGGTGGACCAGCACCGGACCAGCACCTGAGGGTGGACCAGCACCTGAGGGTGGACCAGCACCGGACCAGCACCTGAGGGTTGACCAGCACCTGAGGGTGGACCAGCACCTGAGGGTGGACCAGCACCGGACCAGCACCTGAGGGTGGACCAGCACCTGAGGGTGGACCAGCACCGGACCAGCACCTGAGGGTGGACCAGCACCTGAGGGTGGACCAGCACCGGACCAGCACCTGAGGGTGGACCAGCACCTGAGGGTGGACCAGCACCTGAGGGTGGATCAGCACCTGAGGGTGGATGAGGGTGGACCAGCACCTGAGGGTGGACCAGCACCTGAGGGTGGATGAGGGTGGACCAGCACCTGAGGGTGGACCAGCACCTGAGGGTGGACCAGCTTCCCCTGGGAGCATTTCCCCTTCCAAAGTTTTGTTTTTACTAAAGACGAGAGCTTGAAACAAAATATTAATAAAACACTGCAGTTTGAATCGATAGCGTTTAACAGACGGTCGCTGTTTGGGGCGTTATGTACAAAATACTACACAGAAAGCACACACACACACACCCACACACACACACACACACACACACACACACACACACACACACACACACACACACACACACACACACACACACACACACACACACACACACACACACACACACACACACTGTGCTGTCACTCTGAGAGGAAACTGAAAAGACGAAATGAGGGAAATGAAAATGTCAGCTGCAGGGTCAGAGACTTGACAGCAGGAGTACTGTGTGTATGTGTGTGTGTGTGTGTGTGTGTGTGTGTGTGTGTGTGTGTGTGTGTGTGTGTGTGTGTGTGTGTGTGTGTGTGTGTGTGTGTGTGTGTGTGTGTGTGGGGGGAGGTTTAATAAACGGGGTCTCCACCCCTGCAGAAATATTCCTTCTCGCACACGTTGACATTTCCTCTGCTGCCGCTCGCCGTGAAACAAATGACATTTGATGACATCACCGTTTAAATGTTTCCATTTCACGCTATCAACCTCTGTGTGTGTGTGTGTGTGTGTGTGTGTGTGTGTGTGTGTGTGTGTGTGTGTGTGTGTGTGTGTGTGTGAATTTCACTCAGAACTAGTGTGTGTGATTAAAGGTGAGGCAGAGGTGTGAGGTGTGTGACACACACACCTCACACCTCTGCCTCACCCTGCAGGTATAAAATCCCCTTGATATCAACAACGTCTCCTGTGTTGCATTGATTATTATTGTTTACTCAGTATTTGCTGCAGGGTATCTGTAGTATTACAGTCAGTCAGTTGTTGATTCCTAAATTCCCAATTTCAGTTGAACCTGCGTCGCTCGATAAACACCAGTCTCATTAGTTTGTATTTTCCTGCCACACACACGCACGCACGCACGCACGCACGCACGCACGCACGCACGCACGCACGCACGCACGCACGCACACACACACACACACACACACACACACACACACACGCACGCACGCACGCACGCACGCACGCACGCACGCACGCACGCACGCACGCACACACACACACACACACACACACACACACACACACACACACACACACACACACACACACACACACACACACACACACACACAGCAGTGTCTGGTATCACGTTGACAGCTTGTTGTTGTTAATAAAGCTCAGAGTTGTTTCCTGATGATAAACTGACAGTCTTTATTCCCTACAGCTCCTCAGCTCCAACATGGCCGCCGCTCTGTGGGGAAATGTCATTTTTAATTAAATCCCAAGTCCTTTAAGATAAGCAGCTAGGGGGCGGGACAATGACGTCTGTCTGTCACTCTTTAGTGTCCCCTGGTCTCCAGATTGCATTACATTGCATTTAGCTGACGCTCTTATCCAAAGCGACTTACAATAAGTGCGTTCGACCAACAAAATACAAACTTGAAGAAAACAGAATCATATAAGAACATCAGGTTTCATAGAGCTAAACATTTCAAGTGCTACTCAACTGGCTTTAGATAAGCCAGCCCTTTATTAGTATATAAGTGCTTTGTTAGTAATTCTATCTCTGGAAGTGGAGTCCAAAGAGATGAGTTTTCAGTCTGAAGAAGATGTGTAAGCTTTCTGCTGTCCTGATTTCAATGGGGAGCTCATTCCACCATTTTGGAGCCAGGATAGCAAACCCACGTGTTTCTGCTGATGGGAACTTGGGTCCCCCTCGCAGTGCGGGTGCAGCGAGCTGTTTGGCTGATGCAGAGCGGAGTGCACGTGCTGGGGTGTACGGTTTAACCATGTCCTGGATGTAGGAAGGGCCAGATCCATTCACAGCATGGTACGCAAGTACCAGAGTCTTGAAGTGGATTCTAGCAGTTACTGGAAGCCAGTGAAGGGAGCGGAGGAGCGGCGTGGTGTGGGAACATTTAGGAAGGTTGAAGACCAGACGAGCCGCTGCATTCTGGGTGAGCTGCAGAGGTCGGATGGCACATGCAGGTAGACCCGCCAGGAGGGAGTTGCAGTAGTCTAGGTGTGAGATGACGAGAGCCTGGACCAGAACCTGCGTCTCTTTCTGGGTCAGCTGGGGACGTATCCTCCTGATGTTGTAAAGAGTGTATCTGTAGCAGCGGGTTGTAGCAGAGATGTTTGCAGTGAAGGACAGTTTGTTATCTAGGGTCACACCCAGACTCCTTGCAGTCTGAGTCGGGGAAACAACAGAGGGACCGATGTTGATTGTTAGGTCAAGAGTGGGACAATCTTTTCCCGGGAGGAAAAGCAGTTCAGTCTTGTCAAGGTTGAGCTTGAGGTGGTGAGCAGACATCCACTGAGAGATGTCCGCTAGGCAAGCAGAGATGCGTGCGACGACCTGGGTCTCTGAGCGGGGAAAGGACAGCATTAGTTGGGTGTCGTCAGCGTAGCAGTGGTATGAAAAACCATGCGGGCTAATGACAGACCCGAGCGAGTTTGTGTACAAGGAGAAGAGGAGGGGACCGAGAACAGAGCCCTGAGGGACCCCTGTAGTTAATTGACAAGGGTCGGACTCCGACCCTCTCCAAGTTACCCTGTAGGTCTTTGAGGTATGAGGTGAGGAGGGAAAGTGCAGAGCCTGAAACTCCAAGTTCTTGGAGAGTGCGAAGGAGGATCTGATGATTCACCGTGTCGAATGCAGCAGACAGGTCCAGAAGGATGATGACAGAGGAGAGGGAGGCTGCTTTAGCAGTGTGCAGTTCCTCAGAGACAGCAAGGAGAGCAGTTTCTGTTGAGTGACCTGCCTTGAAACCAGACTGGTGCAGTTCCAGAAGGTTGTTCTGATGGAGGTAACAGGAGAGTTGTTTAAAGACAGTTCAAGTGTTTTAGACAGGAACGGGAGGAGAGAGACAGACCTGTAGTTTCTAACATCAGACGGGTTGAGAGTGGGTTTCTTTAGGAGAGGGTTTACTCTTGCCTCCTTGAGACTGTTTGGAAAGTGACCAGAAGTTAGAGAAGTGTTGATGAAATGGGTGAGAAACGGAGATGCGAGTGGAGGAGTCGAGGAGGGGAGCCGAGGAGAGAGGAGGGGAAGCAGCAGGCGGTTAGAGAAATGAGAACTCCTCTCCTCTGAGCGGTCATTTTAAAGAGACGTCCATTAATGATGACAGGAGGCACAGCAGCCCTCTGTCTGATGGACAGATGTGTTCATGACCACTTACATATTTACTTTGATTCATTGACAGTGTGGTATAATGAGACAAAAACAGGCTACAGGTGCGGGGACACACACACACACACACACACACACACACACACACACACACACACACACACACACACACACACACACATACACACACACACACACACACACACACACACACACACACACACACACACACACACACACACACATACACACACACACACACACACACACACACACACACACACACACACACACACACACACACACACACACACACACACTAATATATTTTATATAAATATATACAATTTCAGAATCAAAAGTATGAGAGCACTCTCGTAATAATGTAACAGAATCAGAGACTGGATATATCCCCCCCCCCCCCCCCGCCTCTCTCTGGTCGCTGAAATGGGGAATTGAAATTACGGGCCAAAAGTTGTATTTACAAGTATTAAAAGTAAGCATAGGACACCAAACCAACTGAGACCCGTCTTTCTAACTAACAAAGCCTAACTATACCGAGCGAGGCCGAGCGAGGCCCTGTAGTGGTGCATTTCCAGTACAGGAGCCTTCCATGTCTGGCCGTGTCAGTAAGCCGGCCACTAGGTTGGAGTTGTAGACAGGAGTC